>NW_019154101.1:41797555-41891688 GCF_002288905.1 Enhydra lutris kenyoni
TCTCTCTCTATGTCTCTCTCTGTCAAATAAATAAATAAAATCTTTTTTAAAAAACAAGATTTTGCATCACAATCTATTCTCAGAAATGGAACCTGTCATTAGTTGGTTGAGAAAATAGCAGGTTTAAAAAAAATTTTTTTTATTAAAGGTAAAGAAGAGCCTTAAAAATACTGAACACCCATGCCCACGTTAAAGACAGGTGATGTTGTTACAGACTGTAGACAATTGCTAATCGTGCTTATAGAGATCTTTCTGAATGAAACACATTTCTATTGAAGAGTCTATGATATATGGTGACAGGGAGCAATAAAGATGAAATTAGCTGTTCTAACTCCTGTTTTCAGGTCTAGTCTTGAGGCAAAGGGTAGCTGAGCAAATGAATAAGACTATTGATATCCCATGAACTTCATTGTTATTATTCTCCTGAAAGAAGTTTTTCAATTATTCATAATAACAATGTCTGGTGCTTCTCCTCACAGTGGCATCACACAAAACATACACACCACATTTCCTATACCTAAGAGCATGTGCACGTAAACAACCTTACCTATCCTAAAAGAGACAAGACAAAAATGGATGAGTGACTCTCTCCCTTCGTATCACTATCTTCTTTCCATGAATTTGTAATCCCTTATCCAACATCCTTACTCTGAGTAAAAGACCTTGCTTTCCACATATCTGAAAGGTTGGAGGACCCCACAACCTTTCTACCATCCCTCTCTCTCTCTTTTTAAGATTTATTTATTTATTTTAGAAAGAGAGAGACCGTGAATGGGAAGGGTAGAGGGAAAAAGAATCCAAAGTGAACTTCGCACTGAACACAGAGGCCAACATACGGCTTGATCTCAGGACCCTGAGAGCATGATCTGAGCAGAAACCAAGAATCGGACACTTAACCAACTGTACCACCCAGGTGCCTCTGTCTCTCTCTCTGAGCTTAAGTTCTCTACATTGTCATCTATGTATCTTCATTTTTGTAAATCTTTTAATTGAAGTAAAAAACATTTTCAGTAAAGTGACAAACTCACAATTAATTTTAGTTGTATAACTCAATAGATTTTTACATATTTTTGAATCCAAACAACCATCACCTAGATCAAGATGTGGAACATTTCTTATATCCCAATAGGCTTATTCATGACTCTCCGTAAGCAAATTCCTTACCCAATATCCTCTAGAGGTAACCACTGTTCTGACTTATATCACCATCAATTACTTTTGCCTTTTCTTAAACTTCACGTGTACAGAATCATACAATGTATACTCTTGTGTCTAGCTCTTTTCTCTTCTCAGAATATCTGATATTCATCTATTTTGTTAATCAGTACTTCATTCTTTTTACATATGTAACAGCTTTATTAAATATAGTTCATATGCCATAAAATTCACCCTTTCAAAGTACAAAATCCAGTGGGTTTTGGTATATTCAGAATTATGAGACCTTCACAATATATAATTTTAGACCATCTTTATCATCCCCAAAAGAAATCTTATACCAGTTAAGTCACTCCAAATTCCTCCACTTTCTCTAGCCCCTGGCAACCATTAATCTACTTTCTATGTGTTTGCCTATAGTGGACTGTTCATATAAACAGGATCATACGGTATAGAATCTTTTGTGAGTGGCTTCTGTCAGTTAGCATAACACGTTCAAGGTTAATCCACACAGCAGCATGTATCAGTACTTCATCCCTTTTCATTGCCAAATGCTATTCCACTGATGGAAATACCACATCTTGTTTATCCATTTACAGACTTCAGAGTTGTTTCCACTTTTTGGCTATTATAAATAATCCTGCTATAAATATTTATGTACATGTTTTTGTGTGGACATAAGTTCTCATTTCTCTTGAATATAATCTTAAGTTTCTATTTTTTATGAAGCCCAACTTATCTGTTTTTTATAAGTGACAAAAGAAATAACAGTGATTATGGGGGCTGTCAAGTTCAAAATCTATAGGATGAGCTGGCAGGCTGAAGACCCAGGAAGAGCCAATGCCACAGTTTCAGTTCAAACGCCATTAGGCTGGAGACCAGGAAGAGCGGATGTTCCAGCTCAAGTCAGAAAGCCATCTGCTGGAGGATTTCTCCCACTTGGCAGCGGGGGGTGGGGTGGGGGGGTGGTCTTTTATTCTATTCAATAGTTAGTGATTGAATGAGGCCCATCCACATAATGGAGGACAATCTGAGAAACACTCAGAATAATGTTTGACTCAGACAAGTTGACACAAAAAGTACACTAACAGAGTTGGGTCATAGAGTGGGCATATGCTTAGCTTTAGCAGATCCTGCCAAATAATTTTCTGACAAGGATAAACCAATTTACACTCTCATCTGTAGCACGTGAGAGTTCAGCCTGCTCTCTGTCTTTCTTGGTCAACACTTGGGCATTGATAGTCTTTTAAACGCTAGCCATTCTGGTAGGTAGGTAATGATTTGTCATTGCGTTTATAATTTGCATTCCCCAGTAAGAAATTATGTAAAACACTTCCCTATGAACCTACTGGCCATTTGGAGGTCATTTTTATAGTATACTCCTTCAAGAGATTTTCCCCCTTTAAAAAATAGCATTGTTTGGTTTTTCTTAATGATTTACAGAAGTTTTTTGTTTTTCTTTTACACAGTCTAAATGTGAATCCATTGTCAATATATGAACTGAAATATATACTCTCTTCCTTGCCACACTCTTGATAGTTTCCTTTGATTAATAGATGCTTTTTGTTTGTTTGTTTTTATTTCCCATTTAGGTCTATGATCCATCTTGAAATAATTTTTATATGTGGTGTGAGGTAGGACTTGAGTCGCCAGTTGCTCCAGAACCATTTGTTGAAAATATTACCCTTTCCTCACTGAATTACAGCAGTGCCTTTGTCATAAATCAAGTTCTATTTCTGGATTCTCTATTATGTTCCTTTGGTGTATTCATGTATCCTGGTGCCAATACCACACTGTCTTAATTACTGAGTCTTTTCATAAGTCTTTAAATTTGGTAGTATAAGTCTTTTAACTTTGTTCCTCCTTGAAATTTATCTTGGTTATTCTAGGCCCTCATATTTCCATATAAATATTAGAATCAACTCAATTTGCATGCACATGCACATACACACACACTTTGGGGGAAATTTTTTCCTTTCTTATTTATCTTTGTCTCAAGAAATATCCCTTCTCCTAAAAAGTTCAAACTCTCTTTCTGTGCCTTCAGTGTTAATCCCCAAGGCTTCTCTTGCATGCTCAAGCATCATCACCTCATTCTTGCACCTTTAGTCTTTTACTGTCCTTTGAATTATTCCCCTCAGCAGATAAACACAGCTAAATGTTTCTTATTTCCTGCTAAAGCAAACAAACAAGCAAAAACAAATGTTTTTCAGCCTTACCTTTCCCCCAGTTACTGTACTCTGTCTTTTATTTTTTAAATACATGCATATACATTTTTAATTGTAAAGTTGTTATAACATTACACAAAATTTGGAAAGCTCATTGTTCAGCCACTCCAAGACAATTATGGTTATTTCATAGTATCTTTGTATACACATGCATGTATACCTTTTGTTGTTGTAATCGTGTGTGTTTTTTAAAAGTTTTCTATCTTCTTCCTTCACTTAATATTACAAAAATTTTTTCCATACTGCTCCATAATCTTAATAATTATTTTAAATAACTGTGTCACACACAATTGATTACACAAATCCTAATTCTTAAAATAATAGTATGTTCAGAAATCTTTGTTCCTTCCAATTTTTAGTCATGTAAATAAATATTGCTATTAACATCCTCATTCATGTAGCTTTCCCTTTCATGACTACCAAACCTTTAGAAGGAATAGTCTGTATTTCATACTTCCTCCTACCTACCTATCTGCTCATTCCTTAACTCCTAAAATCTACCTGATCCTACATTACTAATTAAAAAAAAAAAAAAACCTCTATTAAAGGTCACAATGACCTTCCAGTCAGCAACCCAATGCCTCTAAGTCTACATCATCCTGAATCTCTTCATAGCATTAAACACTGTTTGCCTTTTTGAAACTCCATCCCTTCTCCTTCATTTCTGTCCTATATATAGCCCAACTTTGCTACTTCTCTTGCTTTCCCTGTTTCTACTTCATCCTCCAAGGTTGTGTTGTAGATCCTCTCCACTCCTCCTTTCCTTTGACAATCACATGGTTTCATTTATTCTCTCTGCAAATGACATCCAGTGTGTATCCCCAACTTTGATCTTCTCTCTGGACTCCAGTCTCATGTTATCAGATGCTAATCATCTCCATCTAGATATCTCTTTGACATCTCAAATTAGGAGGACTATCACAACAATCATCCTCTTTCCTTCCACAACTTTTCCTTTTCCTATGTACTGAGTCATTTAGGCTTAAGCCCTGAGTCGTCTTTGACTCTCATCTCTCTGTCTTTGACTCCTCAATGCTTGTTCCATCATATAAACCAGGAACCGTTTCATGAATGGGCATGTGATTCAATTATGGCCTAGAAGATGGGGTCTGGGTTCTGGGATGGGGAAGTGGTTGTGGGAAACATTTTCCCTCTTTTAAGAAGACCCTTCTACTTCCTCTGGACATTATGACTTGGAGATAACGATCATTGGAACCACCGTTACCATCTTGCCATTAGCCAGACAATGATGCCTACACCCAAGACATCAGAACAGAGAAGGAAAGAACTTGGTGCTTGATGATATTATCAACCTTCTGGATCTTTTAAATCTGAAGTCCACTCTAGTTTACAATATCCAAATTTATGACATCAAAACTTCATTATTGTTTAATATATTTGAAATTGAGATTTGTTACATGCTTGTGAGAACATCCTTACTGACAGACTACTTTATATCAGTTCTTCATGATCTCTCATTTGGGCAATTGCAGGGCTATGTGATCTGTATGCCTTCAAACTTAATCTATCTCATATACTTACTGCTAGATTATCCTTCCTATGAACTATTTGATCATGTCTTTGGTTTCATTCAAAGACCTTCGGTAACTTCCTATTGCCTAGAGAATAGTTCAGACTCAGCCACTCAGCATTTGTGGTTTTATGCTTTTCATACCTCATGTAACAGTTACACAGAATTAAGTGCTATCCCTCAAATGTACCTCTCCCTTTCCTGATTTTTTTCAGGTTTTCTCTCCAGAGAGTATTCTTGTTCTACCTACTCCTGTCCATATACAATTTTCTTCTTGAAGCTATCCCTTCCCTACTGCCACACCCTGCAAAGTAAACTCTTCTACCAAGTCAACTCTTCCCCTATATGTCTTTGGTCTTTATTACTACCTTGAATAAATAAAAATAATAAAATATATTATTTATATAGTATGATCTCTTCTACTACCAGTGCTATGCCATGGAATTTTCTGTGAAGATGGTTAATGAACACTTGAAATGTGGTTAGTGCAACTGGTGGCCTGAATTTTTCATTTTGTTTCAATTAATTAATTGGAATATAAATAACTACAAGTAGGTAGTGGCCACTGTATCAGACAGCATAGTCCTAGACTAAAAGGCTCTTGAATGTAGCAGAGGGATTTTATCTCTTTTATCTCTGTAATCACTACAAAGAGCACTGGAAAGGCACAGTATGTTTTATTCTCTCTTATTTTCTCCACAGAGCCTTGTGGCCAATAGACACTGAATATTCATTAGATCATTAAATTTGGAAATCACATTTACCAAATACAGTATATAAGTAAGGGCTCCAAGATATTTTTGTTCCAAATTCAAGTCGATTAAATGGGGGAGAAGGGTAAGTTGAATGGACAAAACTTCTCCCCTGTTACTGAGACACAATAGCTAGCCCGTATTAAAAGGATCTTTCTATTGACCTGTGTACCTTACAACTTTACTCTTAGTCAAGCAGAACTCTGCAGTTTAAAGTTCTTTGTTTTTTAAAACTTTTAATTTTGCAATAATTTCAAACTTACTGAGAAATTGTAAGAACAGCACAGAAATTTCCATGTTTATCAGGTTTTTAACATACTTAAACATTTCTTAGAATTTAAAAATATTCCTGTAGTTGCCAAGGGCTGTGGGAGGGGAGAGGGAATTAGTGTTGAGCTGGGTATAGAGTGTCAATGTTGCAAGGCAAAAAAGTTTACAACTCTGTTTTACAATAATGTGAATATACTTAACACTATTGAACTGCATACTTAAAAATGGGTAAGATGGTAAGTTTTATGTTTTTTTTTTTAAAGATTTATTTATTTATTTGACAGACAGAAATCACAAGGAGGCAGAGAGGCAGGCAGAGGGAGAGGAGGAAGCAGGCTCCCTGCTGAGCAGAGAGCCCGATGTGGGGCTCGATCCCAGGACCCTGAGATCATGACCCGAGCCAAAGGCAGATGCTTTAACCTACTGAGCCACCCAGGTGCCTGTTACTTTTTTTTTTAACACACACACAAAAAATGCATACCACCTTCCAGCACAAGAACAGTTAAACCATCTTTGAAAAATAAGTTATAATTCTATTATAGATTCCAAAAAAAGAAAATATCTTTTCTTTTATCCTCTGAATTATTCTTCTAGAAATCAATCTGTTCTTGTATTTTCAAATCCTCACTTTTTAAAAGTTCTTCCCTATGGCTAATTTTAAATTCCGTATTTTAGAAGGGAACCCCTTTATCATCATATTCCACCCTCAATAGAAATAAAATTGGTTCTTTAATAAAAATAATAACCTAGATTCACCAATTTTTAAATTTCATCAATCACTGTCTACATGTGTATGGGAGACATGAGAGATGTGTATGTGTGCATGTGTATATCTGTGTGTGTATGTAATTTATTTTTTCTGAACCATCTGGGAATAAATCCCATAATGTCCACTTACCCTTTAATATTTCAGTGTTGTTTTCTTATGAATAAGGATATTCTTGGACATATCCTATTCAGGAAATTTAACATTGATACAGTAGTTTTATCTACTCAGCAGTCCATATTCCAATTGCATCAATTATCCCCATAATGTCCTTGATAGCAATTTTCTGCTCCAGTAAAAGACTCAGTTCAGGGTCACATTTTGCATTTAATTGTCATGTTTATTTAGTTTCATTTAATCTGTGACTTTGTTTTGTCTTTTGTGATACTGTTTTAAGAATACAGGTCAGTTATTTTATAAAACTTTTCTTCTTTTTGGGTTTGTCTGATTTTCTTCATAATTAGATCCAGGTTAAAGCTCTTCAATGTATGTTCACACCTATCATACTCATAAGTTTATAAAGCATTCTGTTCCTATTAAAATACACATTTATTTCATTAAATAAGTTTCTAAAAATATTTTTGTATAAAATAGACACTTCTACCATTTCAAGACATTGTTGGTTTTGTGCTTTTTAGTGGTTTCAAAGACCAGTTGCAATTTACTTAATAATAGACCCAGTTTCTCTAAACTCATTTATTCAATTACTTTAAGTATGGAAATAATTCATCAAACAGAACTACTAAAAGTATCAAGGTTTCGTGATTTTTTATTACTCACCAGTGAATAAATTAAGACTATAACATTTCCATTTTTAAATTTATGTCTACATCTGTTAATGATATCAATAGCAGAGAAAATACTTAAATTCTGTTATTGTAAATAACAAGTACTTTTGGCTTTTGAAATGGTAAAGGTTTTGAGTTGGTTCTTTATTCCAAGATTACAGCTATTTTTAAATGATGAGTGCGGTAAAAGGAACTGGGAAAAGTCCCTTAACTGTATAGAAACCTGTAATTCTTAAAAGACATTAAAAAAAAATTCAGTATAGCTATAGCGCTCATTCTGGGAACAAATATAAAAATGGTCCTTCAGGATTTTTCTGGGGAATAAGAATGGTTTCAAGGAAGAAACTGGCAGGGATGTGGACATTTTGGACGGGGACAGAAAAATGCCGGAGTGTTTTGGACACCATAAAAGCACTAGAATCTTTAAATAAATATTTTACATTGTGAGAAATGTCTGAGTGTTAAACTCGTATTTCCCCCCCCCCCAGGGGAAATTAAACAAATATTTCTTTAAGATGATAGAAACAAGTCTCCCCTTCTCCCCCCCCCCCAAGTTAAAGAGTCTTTGGCTCTGCTTCTAGGACTTCTAGGAACGTGCAATTAAAATAAAATCGGAACAACAAAACTCTTGCAGCATTTAATTTTTTTCTTTTTTTCCCCAAGCGCTCTAGAAAACTCAAAGTCCGACTCTTTTCAAGTCTCATCGGTGGGAGTGCGGAGGCTTCCCGGACTTCTCCCACATACATTCTTGAGACTCCGGGCTCCGGCCCCGTAGCTCCGGGCTCCAAGGGGGTGTGTCCCGGCCCCACCGCCTCTGACGCGTGCCCACCTGCTGCCCCCGGCGGCCCCGGCCCGCTGAGGGGCTGCCCCCAGCCCCGAGCACTAGGCCCCCACCCGCGGGCTCGGCCGACCCGGGGCAGGTCCCGCCGCCCGCTTCCGGACGGGCCGAGCAGATTTCAGCGCGAACTGCTACCGGCCCCCGCGCGTGCTCACACACACACACACATACACACACACACACACACACACACACACACACACAGCCCTCCAAAGTATGAGAGGTCGGGATTTGAAAACGTAGGCTCCCGGGCCCTCCCCGAGCTCTTTGCGCCGGCTGCCCCTCTGGCACTGCCCCGGCGGCGGCCAGCGCCAGTTCGCGTCGCGGAGCCGGGCTCTCGCTCCGGCTTTCGCTAAGCCGGCGTGGAGTCTGCGAGTGTCGGGGGAGGGGTGCAGGGCGGAGAAAGAGCATCCCCACGCCGCCGCTGCCGCTGCCGCCGCCGCCGCCGGCCGGCTGGGGGAGGCCTCGTCACAGCCGCCGCCTTAGCAGCGGCCGCAGATCTCGCGGTGTTTGCCGGCGGCTGCGCCGCCATATTGTGTGACAGTATTTTGATTTGCACTGGGCTGGCGGAGCCGCGGCGAGAGCAAGCGAGAGCTGGGGGGGGTGGGGGGAGGGCAGGCGAGCGCGAGGGGGGTGGGGGCAGAGGGAGGTGGGGAGGCCGAGCGAGCCGGAGCCGAGGAGCGGGGAGCGGCGACGCCACCCAGCCAGCGTTTTTGATCTGCAGCAGCCGCCGGCGGGGCGACCCAGCCCGACCCCCTCTCCTCCCCTCCCCCTCAGCCACGAGCAGCGGCGGCAGCGGCCGGAGGGAGTTGGCGGCGGCGGCCGATCGGAGGGGCTGAGCGGGGAGGGAGGGAGGGCTGAGGTGTCCCCCCTGCCGGGTGGAATTGGAGGCGGCGGCTGCGGCGCTGGCGGCAGCCGTGGTGGTGGAGGCGGCAGCGGCGACGGTGGAGACGGCTGCCCTAGTGGGAGAGGCGGCGGCGGCGGCCGAGGAGGAGGAGGGGGAAGCGGCGGCGGCGAAGGGTAAACGGACAGCACTGCCGGGCCTCGGCGGGATCCCCAGTCCCGGCTCTCCCCTCAACTCCCCGCACCCCCCCTTCGTCTGGAAGGGGCTCTGCTGACTCGCTGGGCCCTTGCGGGGCGTCCGCTTCTTCCTCTCACTCTTCCTCCCTCCGCCTCCTTCCTCCCCCAGTGGCGAGGCAGAGTGGGAGGCCCCCCAAAGTCCTCCCGACCGAGTGGGGGTGGGGAGGCTCGGGCCGGGCCTGGGCTCCGGGGAGTATGTGTGTAGGGGGAGGGGGGCATTCATTGGAGTCGGGAGCCGGGGAGAGCCCCGGGTAGGGGAGGGTGCCAGGGGGTGGGGAGGGCCCCTGCCTGCACCGCTGTCCCCGGCCCGCCCCTCAGGCATGTGTGAGATGGGGGTGGGGGAAAGGAAAACTCCTTTTTGGGGAGCCATGGTCCGGATAAAGATGACTTAGCGAGGGTGGTGGGGGGAGAGAGTGAAAGAGATGTGTGGGGACGGGGCGGGGTGGGGGAGAACTTCGCTCTTCGTGTTGGTTTTCTGCAGCCTTCTTGAAATGGGGAGCAAGCCCCGCTGTGAATATGTGGCCCCCTGATTTCACTGGGTAATTCTAGTGTTCTGTCCGTACGAACTCCAACCGTAAGGTTGTGGTTGTAGCTGGGAGGCTGAAAGGACCTGGGTATTGCTGAACAGGTGACAGGTGTATCTTTCTGTTGGTGATGCTGTCGAATTGCTCCGGCAGAGTTGTATATCAAGGTTTCAGAGAACGTGTGTTTGTATTTATGTGTTTGGCTACGTTTCATTCCATATATAGTATATTTGAGATGTTAGGTTTCCATTCTTCAAGTCCGCTTAATTGTTGTGGAGAAATTCTTCAAATGTTTCTGATAAGAGGGGTTTCCAGGAGAGCGGAGGGAATTTGCAGCTTCACAGGGGTTTCTCAGTAGTTCATGAAATTCAGGTCCCCAGTTCGAGGCTGTTTTCAAGAGCATTTTATTCACTGGAAAGTTCTTGAACACTAAGGTCGTGTTGGAGGCAACAGTGAGGTAGTATAATTTTGCATCCATTTTGTCTGTTTTAGGTAAGATTTCAAAGTGTCAAATTTTAGGGTCAGGTTGATTCACTTTTTATAAAAGGAACTGGTCTGTGCTTTAGCTCACTCAGAGAATCTTGTTCATTATGCAATATCAGAGTTGGCTGGGAATTTTGGTGGGCATGGAATAGAATTTTTGCTTTCAGTTTTTACACTATTAACTGGTTGCCACACTTTTCTTCTTACAGTAGCAGAGTATTGGCCCCCTTTTTTCTTGACAGTGAAATCGTGATTGGTTTTAATAAACCCTGCAGTTTGAAACTTTAGTTTTGAAACCGTTGCATTTTCTAATAAAAGAGGGCATGCTTTTCATCTTATTGTATGTTTTGGCTGAGCACTTAAATTAGAAACAATGGAAGGAATTGTCAGATAAATGAGCTACAAATTAAATTAGGGCCAAGTTAGTTTAAAAGGGATCCTGAAGCATTTAAAAACATATATGGAACAAATATATTGAGTGATGGTACCATCAGTGTGTTAACAGGAAATAGAACAAAAATTCCAGTGATTCAGAACTTCTGTTGGGGTTTTTTTGGTTTTTTCTTTTGTTTTGGGTTTTTTTTTTCTCCTTTTTATCTAATCAGTTTCTAATATAAGGTCTTACGATTTAAATCTTTAAAGGATCAACTGAAAGTTGAATGTGTTAATTAGATAAGTAAGTCATCCACTGAATATACTCCATTATTTCATTTTTTTCTCTTGGGTACGTGGTATGACTTTCTGAGTTTAAAAGTATTCTCACAGGACACTGATGAACTGTAGTTATTCACCCCTCTTTGGTGAACTGATTAAATAGTAGTAGAGCCTGTGCTTTTTTAACTCATTAAGAACTTGGTAAATAAATGGGCATCTCCTCTGATACCAGTTTCCTGAAAAATATATTTTGACTTAAATCAGTCCTGTTTGTTTGAAATAACATCTATATTTGGTCCTCTCTTTAGTGGAAAGAAGTACTTGGCTTCAACTAAGGATTGTTTTAAGACTTGCATACAGTTATTATATCTAATGAAGTGAGGTTTTTAAACTCTGCAGTTAGGTAGACAGTACCCAGATCCCCAATTATGTTAATGAATATTCCTTTAGTATTAGTAACATGGGTAATTGTCTTAACATTATACAAGTAAAAGTTTATTCTATTTCTGTAATTTTCTCTGTAAGGAAATTCTTTTCTCAATACTGTTCAGGATGAAATGTACATATATATCTGTGAACACACCGCATTTTGAAAAATAGGTGTAATGTAGATCATTTACATGAAACTATATATTTCATGCCACAAATTCCTTGAGGGATGTCTGAATTTTCTGAACATTTTTTAAGAAACAAACTGATGAAGACTAAAAGTTTATTTTTTTTAACAGTCATCAACATACTTAAAGAGGGAATTTTTGTCTTTTATAGGTCGTTTAGAAAAAAGTGTCTGATAATCTTTCCAACATGTAAAGTTTGTAAATTAAACTGTAATTCAGAAAGGCTTCAATTCCATTATATCTCTACCTGGCCAGGCTCCTATGACCCAGAGAACAGTAGTAGCACTTTTCCTTTGTTTCACTTATGCCATCTTTATTTGATCCATCTGAATTGGGATTGTTGGTAATAGAAGGCCTTATGAGGTAATTACAGAAGCAAACGCGAAGACTGGGGCAAAATAGTATTGAGGAGAAGATAAGGGATTATTAGATGAACAGTTTTGGGTAGCTAGAAATATGTAGATGTGGGTAGTGGTGGCTGCCAAGCATAGGAAAATGATCATGCTGAACTGTACTAAGGAGATTTGCTCTGAATCTTTCGATAGACTCTGACCATATGTATGTCATCTTATTTTAAACCTTCAGTCGGTTAAGCTTATGCCTTCAGCTCAGGTAGCGATCCCAGGGTGCTGGGATCAAATCTGCTTTGGACTCCTTGCTCAGGTGGGAGCCTGCCTCTCCCTCTGCCTGCCACTCCCCCTGCTTGTACTCTCTCTCTGACAAATAAATAAAATATTTATAAAAAATGAAATAAATAAACCTGTATCAAAGTGGTAAGAATTTGGAGACATTTAAATTATGGGAATTTGTTCATATTATTTACCTCTGGCTCATATTTTGAAAACACAGTAGTTTGACATTTCATTCCTTGTGATTCTGGTCCTATAAAATCAAGGACACTTGCTTAATCAGAAAGCTAAAAAACCTGAGGAAGTACTCTTAGGGGTAGCTAGTATTGTACTTTCAGCATTCTCTTTTGTTGCCCACTAAACCTGACTGTGATCTTGATAAAGTCATAGCTTAAGAATGGCTTCTTCTTTGTTTTCTAAGTATTCCATCCCTTAAAACACAGTGTTTAGTACCAAGTAACCTTCTAGCATTAAAAAAATTAAGCATTTCATTTAGCCTTTCACTCTGATTTTTATATAGTCACTTTATAGAATATGCTTAGTTTCTAATTTCTTAATCCTCAGAAGAGGAATGAGCTACTGTTAAAAGCACAGTAAAAAGTGTCAGGTGACAAGTTGATATTTCAGGAGATCCAAGTCAGAATTGCCACAAACTAAAATCATAGATATTAATGTCACAAAACATAACCTATGAAAATCGATTAAAGTTTAGGCACTTAAAAGAGCATTTTTTCAAAATATAATTTATGTAGACTCCCCCTTCTCTCTTGATGCGTGGTAAATTGCTGAATGTCTTTTTGATTTGCTTTGTAATATTTTTAATGTTAAATTTTAATAAATCTGTTGCATTTCTAATCTGTTCCAGTTCAAAATTTGGTTATCAAGGGAACAATGAAATTTTTTTGACCTTTAAAAATTTAATATCTTTTTAGTGTTTCTTTCATAGTAAAGGAAAGAAAAAGACACTAGTATTTACTAAATGTCTACTGGGTGCCAAGCTTTCATTTGCTTCACAAATATTTATTGAGCACTTACTGTGTGCCAGGAACCTTTGCGATGTTGGAGGTAGCAGCAGTGACTGACATAGAATTTCTGTTCTTACATAGTTTACATTTTGGTAGTGAAAAACAAATGAGTAAAATTAATATGTCTTGGATGAAAAAGTCCTGTGGAGAAAAATAAAACAAAAATTTGTTGAGAATGGACATTGTTTATTGGCTGTTTTCAGAACTGTATGCTCAGTATTATCCTTGATTTCAAAAACAAAAACTTGCAATTTTTTTCTTTAAGAATATATTTTATAACTTTTGAAACACAATTAGGTTTGTACTTTAGAGTTATAGTTTCCATTGATAGCGATTTCCTATTGTTCATACTCCAGAAAACTGCTTTGTTGCTCAATAGAAAATCTAGAGTCTGCTATCCTCGTTTTGCCACTGACTAGCTTTGTGATTCAGAGAGGATTACAATTTTGTAGCCTCTCTGAACTTGTTCTCTTTTGTCTAAAAGGAGTGTAATATCACTAAGGTTGATGTGATTATAAATTATACATTTTGTGTCAATTATCTGCTATATAGAAGGGGCTAGGTAAGTTGTAACATTTTTGTTTGCTACTTACCAGAAAGTTCTGTCAAACAAATATAGTTGAAGTTGGTGACCCTTCCAAGAAGCTCTGGTAACACTGGGGCATTGTTTAATATATATTTCATTTGAACAACTAAAGCATTCTTGTCTGATAGCAAAGGTTAATTAAAATGCACCTGTAACTTACAGTCACTAGTACTGTCTGGGAAATTGGTACAGTTGCCTAGTCAATGTGATATCAGGTATACAGTGTTTTTCTGGTGACATAACATTGTGACATAGCTTATTAAGATTGACGAGCTGGATCTCAGCATTTTGACAAATACAAATAGTGTGTTAAGATTCCAATTTATGCAATAGTTGTGAAACATTTAGTATAGCCTGGCATATGGTAAAGCATTTGATAAATGTTTGCTCTTTTCATTATTTATTACTCCTTTATTGTGTGAAGGGGTTAATCCAAAGAATTCACAAAGTATTAAGGAAAACTTTTACAGAGATAAAAGAGTACGAATTGTTGATGAGTTTTTTTTGAGGGGAAAGTGGAATAGCCAGTCAAATTGAAGTATTTGTTTTTCATTTTTATTCTGGAAGATCACTAACTGAGCTTCTCAGGGACAGACCATGGTTTATTTTCATTTCAGTTTTGACTTCACCATATCTTCAGTGGTTGGCCTCTGCTTAAGAGCTCAAGAAATACTGTGTGTTAAATGTTGAATGGTTCTTAGATTTTCTGTGTATCACAACTCTGTTTGGTGGTAAGCCACTTTCGAGTTTGAAAAGTGACTACTGGGCTGAAGTCTTTGAATCTCTAGTTTAAGCACAGACTGAGGTGTCAGGCAAGGTCTCCTGAAAGTCATTTTTTTAAAATCTAGCCGAAAATTTGAAATATACCACAGAAATTGAAAGGAAGAAATCAGTAATTTGCGGCTAGATTGGCATTTATTAACCTATTTCTATGAAGTTGTTGACATTCAAGTGAAAAAGTGAATAGCAGTGTTTATAAGAATAGAAAAAATAATTCACACATACTTAGACTTACATGGTCTTAACTGTTAAAAGATAAATTTATCTTTCTCTTTAAAGCACTTTCAATGAAACTATAGATTTATACTGGCTTTATGAATTAAATGGGTTCAGTCACATTGTTACATGCTTATGATGTGGGGGAATATTCGTGTTTTCACAGAAAAAACATCCCTCCCCACCCTACTTCAACAGTAACCATTTTTCGTATGTTTAAATCTTAACATCAGCCAACTTTTTCCTGTTCTGTGGCAAGTTATCCTCTGCCTAATGAAGAGTAATTTTAGCTTTCTTTCTTTCTTTTTTTTTTTAAGATTTTATTTATTTGACAGAGAGAAAGTAGGCAGAGAGGCAGGCAGAGAGAGAGGAGGAAGCAGGCTCCCTGCTGAGCAGAGAGCCCCATGCGGGTCTCCATCCCAGGACCCTGGGATCATGACTTGAGCCGAAGGCAGAACCTTTAACCCACTGAGCCACCCAGGCGCCCGTAATTTTAGCTTTCTTAAAACCTAAGATTTCCTCAAGTTCTAAGATATTTAGTCATTTATACAAAATATTTCTTGGGTTTTAAGAAAATGTTCTTCAAAGGTATATAGGAGCAAATTGTTTTATATTCAAATTTGGTGTATTCCAGTACTGTTTTAGAAATAAGATAGGAATATAATTTAATATTTCGATATTCTCACTTTCTTTTGTTGACTTGTTTTGAACTGTAACAACCTACCACTAAAAAGGAATATTCCCACAGTTTGGCTTCAGAAGGAAAGTCTGATTTATCCACAAACAGGTAGGACATAGATGAGAGCATGGTAAGAATTTGTAGTATTTTAATTGCATTGTTAAAGAAAATGACATTCTTGTTTCACTTAAGAAAAACAAAAACAGTCCTAGCAAAAGTCACAGAAGTCAAATAATAGAGGTTGGGAAGGTCCTGCAGAGAAAGAGACAGGAGAGAAGCAAGAGTAGTGTAAAATTTAACGAAGATTTTGGTGGAAATAAATGAATGTTGGTTGTTACTAAAAAATTATTCAAAAGAATTCATCAAAGTGTGTGATCCCTGCATCCGATCCCTCCACCCAACCTTGCCAAAACAGTAAGTCAAAGCAATGCCACATTCCTAAATATATTAGAGGGTTTAGTGCTATCAGCAAAGTCTTGAACATTTCTGGGGGGTAATTCTGACCGTTTAACTTGCCTGTTTGGCTGGTGCAGAAGACATGTTCTGGGAGAATGACAGCAAATTATTGCCCCTTCCCCAAGAGTGTGTGAAAGAGTCCTTTCAGTTACTAAAATCTACTTATTCCCTGGTTTATTAACCATACTTCTATTTGAATTAATAGATAATGCTATTATTTTGAGTTTTAGTTTGAAGTTTTACTCTTAACATTTATATTAAGGAAAATTTCTTTGGGCCTATCTTAATGTTGACTGTTTTGGTGTCAGCAAAACTGAGCACACCACAGGTTTGCTGCTTGCCATCTTGCCGGCTGGGCAGGCTTGTTTCATCAGTATAGAGCCAATGGTGGTTCAGTGGAATGATTTTCCATTCCCTATCAATGAGAGAAAATACTTGCCAATACAAACGAAAACTGAAATCAGCAACTTGACCTTGTAGAAGACGATTCTCACACCAGGCGAGTCTTGCTTAAACAAATCAATAAAAACAGTAATTCTGCTATGAACTGGAGAGATAAGAGATGAGGGGAGTTCACTTAGTTTTGATTCTGTCAACAACTGAAGAGAATATTACTTTTGATTTTGAGTTGGTCTCTCTTATCAACTTGTCAATCTCTACTCCTTTAACTAAATATCTTAAGTTTACCCTGGTGGGTTCACTCAGGTTTAATAAGAAAAGACCTGGGCTTTGAAGTCAATGAGCACAAGTTCAACTCCTGGGTTGTATTGCTGGCTCTAAGTATGTGGCCTTAGATTGACCACTCAAACTCTTTGAGCCTAGGACTTTTCTTTAGAAAAATAATGTATACTAATACTTATCTTAAATGGTAGTTTTAAGTACATTATCTGTATTTCTTATGTTACTTAGTACTGTCCTGACTTTGAACCTAATAGGCATCAATAAAGAGTCCAAATGCAGATCCTATGATAATCTTGTGCTTTTCAAGGCATCTTTTCTTCCCTGTAACTTTTTCATGTCAGCTTCATATTGAGTGCCTTCTATTTAGTCAAGTTTAATTTTTTAAAGTATTAATCTTTCAAATAGAACAAGGCAAATTCTTGTAGTTATATAAGACATATAGCTTAAATAATTAGAAGTAATTTTACATTTGGAATTTTGTTAGGTTTTTCCTTCAGGGTACTTTATTTTTCCTCAAAAAATAGAATGAAAAGGAAATATTTCTCTACTGTTTAAATTACTCTTACTCTTTGGACCAAGGATGAAATAAACAAAGCATCATCATTATTTTTTAATCACAAAATAAACATGTGACTTCTTTGTATTTTCCTTACCCTTTCCTGTGAAGAAGCCTTTATTTTCAATTTGAAAGTAGCCCATGCTCATAATTAAGTTCTTTCTAATTAGAAAATTGCCACGGATCATACTTGAAAACACCTTAAATAATGAGGTTAAATATAATACCATAAAACTTGTGCTACTTTATATAAAATGATTTGTACCTTTTTTTTTAAGATTTTTATTTATTTATTTGACAGAGAGAGAGATCACAAGTAGGCAGATAGGCAGGCAGAGGGGGGGGGAAAGCAGGCTTCCTGCTGAGCAGACAGCCTGATGGGGGGCTCGATCTCAGGACCCTGAGATCATGACCTGAGCCAGCCAGGTGCCCCTGATTTGTACCTTTTCTGTTTTAAGTTCCTAGTTAATATTTTTTAAGTTATTTCAGTAATACTCTTCTGTGTCTATTTCACATTTAAAAGGAATATAGTACTGATTTTCCCAATGTTTATTACTGGATTAACTATGATTTTGTGCTTTGATCTCTCCTGAGTTTTTTTATCTTAATCTGTTGAGTGAATTAATGTGATTGTTGTAGTATATTTTACTCTACTAATTAGTATTAAGTGCTATCTGCATAAATAGTATTTTAACATATTAACAAATGCCATTTGTTTATTGATCACCCAGTAAACTTCAGAACTTTTCCCGCATTGTAAGTAATAGAAGTAATTTATTACTAAAATATAAATCTAATTACTGTGGTTACTGCTAAACAGTATGAATGAATGAATGAATGAATGAATAAAAAGTATGTTTAGAACATTTTGTAGTGTGTATATGAAATCTCTAACCCTAGAGGTAGTAAATACATTTTACTCTTAACACGTGCAGTTTGTGTGCAGTCTGTAAAATAAAGCCATGAGGCATTGGAAGTCTACCCATTAATCATTAGATAAATAATAATATTGCAGAGAGGATTATGAAATCTATATTGGTCTTTTCAGTGTTGTTTCTATAGCTAAACAGTTTTTCTTTTGGCAAAGTCAATATGTAGTGTGTAGGATTATTTATGTAATTTTTGTTTTCTTCAAAGACCATTTTTGTTTTTCTCAAATGCCATTATTTTAGAAACTTAACATATTTTCAGAACCTTTCAGATGGGTCACTTAATGCCAGTAATAATTAGGTCAGCAAATTTTTGCTTTTTTGTCCTTTGCAGCAGAGTTCATCTTATATGTAACATCAGTAATCAATTACATAAGGATTTAAATTGAGGAAGTCTACTTTAAAAATTAATTACATTCAGGGGCACCTGGGTGGCTCAGTGGGTTAATGCCTCTGCCTTCCGCTCAGGTCATGATCCTGGGGTCCTGGGATTGAGCCCCCCATCGGGCTCTCTGCTCAGCAGGGAGCCTGCTTCTCTGCCTACTTGTGATCTCTCTCTCTCTCTCTCTGTATCAAAAAAATATAAATAAAATTAATTACATTCAAATCTATGGTATAAAAATAAGATAGATACTTGCTTCCATATTCTTAACTTTCTATAGGCTGTCCTGTCTTTTTATACTAGCATTTCCTGATCATAGGTTTTTATTGGTGCTAAGTCATCCCTAGAAAAGAGTTCTAGCGAAGACAGTAATATAGGCAGAAACAAACAAAAAAAAACTTCGGTGGTTTTTTTTGAAAGGAATTTGACACACAATGTATGTTCCATTTTAATCTATTAAGCACAGATGGTATAGTTGCAATTAGTGACCCCATAAACATGGACATTTACTCTTTGGAAGTGAAGCGGTTGTATGTAGGCATCACAGTTAAGTACCTGCTGGAATTGAAAAGAAAAAGTACTTAACAGAGATATCTAAGATATCATTGTCAAACAAAAGTTGGTGGAAATACAGGTACTGTGTATTTGCATTTAAAGTAACTTGCTGTTTACCTTGTAACTAACATTTACCTGAATGGTACCTAAGTAAGTACTGTTTGCCACTTTATGATGATTTCCTAAGGAAACGGAAAAATAGACTTCCATTTCCACATGGACAGTTCTTTTTTACATAGGAAAATGTATTGACATGTGAGGTTGAGCTTGCCATCCTGCCTTTTTTTTCCTTCCTTCCTTCCTCCCTTACTTCCTTACTTGGAGGTTTCGTTTTTTGTTTTTCGTTTTCTTTTTCAGGGCTTTTGCAGGTGAAGTAATTGGTCAGCCTGAGTGAGACGTCTTCATTCTCTTCAGGAGATTTTCCCCTTGTGAACAATGGCACGAATTTACAGGATTACTGTTCAGAGCCATTCCCATATATCAGCAAGTGGAACAGGAAGTACTTTTGGGGGAAGGTAGCTGGTTCATGGGAAAATTGAACTGGTGATCTTAGCCAAACCAAGCTACAGGATTAGTACTTCAACTTTCATAGACTGTCACGTGATCAAAAGAGTAGAAAGAAACTCCACAGAATTCGTTTCAGGTGCCTTCCGTGACACACCTGTGTGAAACAGTTGGCTAACCCAGGGAATCTTGCCTGACTCATTCTTCCACTGTGTCTTATCTCTACATTCTTTATTAGTCAACCTAATTCACTTATCTAATAGTTTTGAGTTGTTTTTGAGTTTTTGCTGTGTGCTAGGTACTTTGCTGGTGACAGGATGGAAAGATGAATAAGATCTAGGTCTTGCCTTCAGCAGACATGTATACAAACTGGTATGCTATTCTGTAACAAATGCTGTGGTAGTGGTAAAACATAAGGCCCTTAAGGACTCTATAGGAGGAGTGTCTGACTCAGTGAGGGATGAAGGGATATGACAAAGAAATCTTCATAGGAGAGATGATGCTTAATCTGAGCGTATGTCAGACAAGGAGTACAAGCTGGGAGAGGAGAGGCCATTTCTGTCCGAGAAAACAGTATGTGTGAAGGATGGAGGAAGGAAAGTCCACACACCTTAGGTAACTGTAATTTCATCATGCATAGGCACTATTGTGAGGTTAGTAGGAAATGAGGTGGAAAATTAGAAGACAGAGCACGAAAATACCTCTATGCTCTGTAAGGTAGATTTGCCTTAGTCTATAAATGATGAAAGGCAAGTGCTTAAACTAACATTCTGAAAAGATATTTCTGGGGGCACCTGGGTGGCTCAGTGGGTTAAATCCTCTGCCTTTGGCTCAGGTCGTGACCTCAGGGTTCTGGGATGGAGCCCCGCATCAAGCTCTCTGCTCAGCAGGGAGCCTGCTTCCTCCTCCCTCTCTGCCTGCCTCTCTGCCTACTTGTGATATCTCGGTCTGTCAAATAAATCAATTAAGGTCTTTAAAAAAAAGATATTTCTGGCTGTAGTGTACAGAATATTTAGAAAAGAGCCAGTGTTGGAAGGAAGGGGCAGGCCTTACAGCCATGTATTTGGATAAGGAACTGGATTAATGAATTAAGGTAATGATAGAAGAGTGCGTAATGAATTTGAGAAGAGAATACTGAGTGTGAAATAAAACAAGTAATGGTCCACATGCCCTGGCTTGAGTACCAGAGTGCCTAGTGTAATGCGTGCCATTTACCGGCTTAAGAACATACCAGGGCAATAACGTGTGAGGAATATATTTGAGTTCTTTCTGTTCATTTCAAGGTTCCTAAAGAGAGAGTAGGAAGATACCACTTTACTGGGGACAGACTGGGAAGCCTTCTTGATTAGATGACCTTTGAGTACGTACCTGATGAAGTGATAAAGGGAACGGGCTTTCCAGATAGAGGCAATAGCACGTCCAGAGGTCTTTAGGTGGGGACCTGCTAGCCATGTTCCAAGAGCAAGAAGGCCACTGTAGTTGGAGCTGAGAGAGGGGGGAAGGGTGATGAGATCCAAGTATGTATTTCATGTAGTGTCTTTAGATCATAGTAAAGACTTTAGATTTTATTCAGGATGTGATAAGAAGCCCTGAAGGGTTTTAAGACATGATCTATTTGCCTTTTTTCCCCTCGTTTTTTAGAACATGTTTGTTCACTTTGTATATGTATGGCTATATATCATTCATCATACATATATAAGATTCATGTAACCATCACAGTCAGGATATAGAACTAGAACTGTTTCATCACCACAAAGAAACTCCTTTGTGTTTTTTCCCCAACCTTAACCCCTGGCAACCACTGATCTGTTCTCTGTCACTATAATTTTGGTGCTTCAAGAGTGTTGTCTAAATGGAATCTCCCATTATATTACTTTTTGAGATTGGTTTATTTTACTCAGCATTATGCTCTTGATTCATCCAAGTTAATGCCTGTATCAGTAGTTGATTCTATTTTAATGTCCAAGAAGTATAACATTGTATGGATCTACCACAGTTTGTTTAACCATTGACTGACAGAAGGACTTTTGAGTTTCTAGTCTTCTATAAAAACAAAACTCTACAGGTTTTTGTGAAAATACATTTTCATTTCTACAGTAAGTCCCCAGGAGTATATTTGCTGTGTTGTATGATAAATACATGTTTGTAAGAAATTACCACTTTTCCACAGTGGCTATACCATTTTACATTCCCACCAGCGATATATGAAAGATCCAGTTTCTCCACATCCTTAACCAGCATTTGGTGTTGTCAGTATTTTTTATTTCAGAAATTCTGCTAGGTTTGTACTGGAATCTTATCAAAGCATCCATTTGCATCTCCTTAATGGTTAATGATTTTGAACATATTTTCATGTGCTTTGCTCTCTGTATATCCTATATAGTAAAGTGTCTTAAGTCTTTTGCTCATATTTCAATGGGATTTTTTTTTTCTTCTTGTTTAGTGAGTTCTTTAAATATACTGGATACAAATGCTTTGTCAAGTATGTGATTTGTAAATATTTTCTCCTGGTCTGTGGCTTATCAATCTCTTTTTTTGATTGTCCTTTGCAGAGCAAAAAAATTTAATCTTGATGAAGTTGAACTTACCCATTTTTCCTTTTGTGGATTGTGCCATTGTTGTCAAGTCTAAGAACTCACTATATAACCTTAGATCCCAAATTTTCTTCTGTAAGTTTTCTGAAACCTTAACATTTTGGATATATAGAGCTATGACCCTTTTGACTTAATTTTTATTTAAGATGTGGTTTGTTTCTTTAAGATTTTATTTTTTAAAAAAGATTTTATTTATTAGAGCGCACACAAGCTGGCAGAGGGAGAAGCAGACTCCCTGCTGAGCAGGAAGCCCATTGTGGTACTTGATCCCAGGACCCCAGGATCATGAACTGAGCCAAAGACAGACACTTAACCAACTGTGCCATCCAGGCACCCCTGAGATGTAAAGTTTAGATTCAGATTCATTTTTGTCTATGGATGTCTAGATTGTTTGAACACCATTTGTTGAAAATTATATCCTTCCTCCATTGAATTGCTTTTGTACCTGTGCCACAAATCAAATGGTTGTATTTGTAAGGGTCTGTTTCTGGGTTCTCTGTTAAATTCCATTGATCTTTGTGTCTTTCCCTCCATTAGTAACTATCCTGATTTTTGTTAATATATATTTAAGTCTTAAAACCAGATGGTAAAATTCCTCCAGTTTAATTTGCCTTTTTCAGATTTTTTCTTAGCTATTCCAGTTCTTTTCCATGGAAAATTTATAAAATTTTATAAAAATCCTGGATTTTGGTAGGAACTCCCATTAAATCTATAGATGAATTTGAAGAAAATCTGTATTTTTACCTTGTTGAGTCTTTCAGTCTGTGAACACTGTATCTCTCCTTACATCTAGATGGTCTTTGATTTCTTTCATCAGCATTGTTTAGTTTCCAGCATACAAACCTTGTACATGTTTTATTAGACTTTTACCAAACACTTGTAAATGATACTGTGTTTTAAATTTTGGTTTCTAGTTGTTCATTGCTAGTTTAGGATTGACTTCTGTTAACTGACCTTGTTTCCTTAGACCTCGGTAAGCTAAACAATTTTTAGGAGTTTTTTTGTAGATCCCATGAGTTTTCTAATATGTCTGTGAATAGAGATAGTTTTGTTTCTTCTTTCCAATCTGTGTGCCTTTTATTTGTTTTTCTTGTCTTACTGCACTGTCTAGTACTTCCAGTACTGTGTTTAATAGGAATGGTGAGATCAAACAAGCTTGTCTTGTGCCTGATCTTAGGAGTAAGCGTTCAGTCTTTCACCATTAAGTATATGTTAGCTGTAGGTTTTTTGTAGATGCTGTTTATCAGATTAAGAAAGTTCCCTTTCAATTTCAAGAATTTTTATCATGATTGGGTATTGAATTTTATAAAGTACTCCTTCTACATCAATTAATAGGATCATATTTTTCTTCATTAAACTGTTAAACTGACGGTAACTTTTCTTAGATTCACTGAGGCTGCTGTGTGGAATAAACTGTGGGAGTGGGGCAAAGTTATAAGCAGGGAAATCATATTGGAAATTATTACAGTAGTCCAAATGAAAGATGATAGTGGCTTGGACCAGGGTAGTAACAGGAAAGGGTGAGAAGAGGTCAGATTTTGGATATGTGTCAAACCCTTGTGTGGGCAGGAATTGCTGATGAATTGGATCTCAGGCATAAAAGAGAAGTCATGGATGACTCCAAAGATTTTTGGCCCAAGCAATTGGAACTGTGGAGTCGCTGTTTACTGAATTGAAGGAGACCGTGAAGTAGCAGGCTTCAGCTGGACAGTCAAGATTTGTTTTTGGACATGTTAACTTTGAAAGGCCTGTTAGACTTGTAAATATCAAGTAGGTGATTTGGTACACAAAATAGAATTCCAGCAAGAGATCCAGGCTAGAAATGGAAATTTGAGAGTTAACAATTGGGTTGATATATGAGAAATTTATAGTCTAGCAATATTTATTAAAAACTATACCCTGTAACCTTTTTCTTTTTCCTGTATCTTATCTAAGGTTTGTTAGCAAAATGCCATATTTTCCTACCACATAAAGAACTTTACCAGGTTCCAGTTTGGATTGGTTCTATTTATCAGCCTACTGTAGTGTATCTGATGTTAAGTGCACCAGAAATTATGTGATTGGGGGATATGTATTTCCTGTAATAATGTATTTAACCATGCTTATTTGACAGGAAGATGACTATAATAGTAGTATAGACACATGTGTCTATATTTTCAGAGGTTACTCCTGAACCTTTATTAACAGGAAGTACTTCTATGTGTATTGTGAAAAAGGTTTGGCGCTATTATTTAAATGCCTTATAGGCTTTCTGTGGCAGTATTTCTCTTGTAGGAAAAAACAACAGCCAGAGAGACAGATCAAAAACAAAAATTAAAAATAGGTATGCAAAATATCTAGCAAAGAAGAGACCTCGATTTCTGACTTAGATACCAGAATAAATTGGTAAAGAGAGAGGGTGAGCCTCAATTTACAGAACTGGTAAAAAGACAGATCTTCTGAGTTCCATTGAGATATGTTTACTTCATATAAAGATATTTCAGAAAATACTTTTTTTTTTTAAAGATTTTATTTATTTATTTGACAGATCATAAGCAGGCAGAGAGGCAGGCAGAGAGAAAGGAGGAAGCAGGCTCCCCGTTGAGCAGAGAGCCCGATGTGGGGCTCGATCCCAGGACTCTGAGATCATGACCTGAGCCGAAGGCAGCAGCTTAACCCACTGAGCCACCCAGGCACCCCCAGAAAATACTTTTTAAATACCACAGTCTTTTCTGTTGTAACTAATTAACTCTAGTAATATTTTCTGATTGATAATTTCTGTATTTCTAGCACTTTGTTTTAGTTCTTCTGTTGTAGGATTTACTATATTGTGTTATAATAGTCTGTTTACTTTCCAGTTTCTCCCACTAAATGTAAGTTTTCACAGCATTAGTACAATGCCTTGGCACTTAAGCTCTCTTTAACTATTTGTGAATGAGTGAGTGAACACACATATACACACTGCTAAAGTTTAAAGTAGTAACCTTGCTTGCTTTTGAAAGTAAATGAGTTTTTGAGATTCCAGAGTATGGGTTATGGCCATATGTCTCTTCTGAGTACCACACTTGGAGTTGATGCTTTCAGACAAACATTATACTCCTACAGAATGCACATAGCAACAATACTAACCAAAGTTACTGAGGCACACATTTTGCCTATTGTTATCTGTTCTTTTTTTCCTTGTGGTAATGGATTTATGCAAAATCATCTAAACTTTGGCCCAGACTTCTTGTAGTGAAAGGGGCACACATTACAAATAGTAGGCTGAGCTTAGAATTTAGCCCGTAGTAGCATGTCTCATAGGAAATTCCCCGCGCACATTTAAAAAATCTTTTACTCGTCCTTCTCCCCATATCCAGGTAGATGGTAGAGTTATAGGCCAACTTTCTCTTTCGTAATAATTATACTTTCAAAAGCATTTTCATAAACCTTTATTTCTTTGAGCTTTACAAGACAAAAATACCCTGAGCCTTTATTGTTCCAGTGCAGATTTAAGTACCTGAGAACATTTATTTTTGCAGCCATGTATTTTATTTCCAGATCCATATAGTGTGTTCGTACATGTATGTGTATATGTGTGTGTATGTATATATCTGTATACACATATATATGTCATGTGAGTCTATAACAGATTAATAAAGTTCATTGGAAGAAGCTTTCTCTGATATTGTTGATGCAGTAATAAATGCTTAAAAATGTTAGTTTATAGAAAATTTTTATATTCTAAATTAGCTATAAAATTATTACCAAAATAATAAACTTAAAACTCTATAATCATTATTGTTATGCTTATTTTCATTTGGCTTTCTTGACCCCACTCCTTCCTGAATTTTGTCTAACTCTTCTGACTCTTTTGCTGTAAGTTCTTGGTCTTCAAGTCTCTTTTCCTGCTTAGCACCTTTTCCATAATTCCATAGATGAGTGTTACCACCTTCTACTGATAGTACTGTATAATTCTACAAAACCTGTTAACCTCTGTTGGGGAGGAATGTGAGTGATCCAGTTATGTTTTAAGAGCTAGGAGGTTCGGGGCGCCTGGGTGGCTCAGTGGGTTAAAGCCTCTGCCTTCAGCTCAAGTCATGATCCCAGAGTCCTGGGATCAAGCCCCACATCGGGCTCTCTGCTCAGCAGGGAGCCTGCTTCCTCCTCTCTGCCTGCCTCTCTGCCTACTTGTGATCTCTGTCTGTCAAATAAATAAATAAAATTTAAAAAAAAAAAAAAAGAGCTAAGAGGTTTGTTACCATTCCGAAATACAGCTTAGCAAGGTCTAAGATTAGAATAAACCATCAGATAAGAGACTTGTGTTACTGTGTTTGTCCAGGTATCGGATACCTGAACAAGGACATTGTGGATATAAAGAGGGGGATGAATGCAAGAAATATTTGTGGGGAATAATCAGTGGAACTTTGCTGTTGATTGTGTGTAGCAAGGAAAACAATTGAAGACCCTGAAATTGCCAGCTTCAGAATCATGCTGTTATTAATAATTGACATAGAGGTACATTATTGGGTGGGAAGTAGTGAGATAAGTTTTAGACAGGGTAATTTTGGGTCCCTAGAATGGCATTGTCAGGCTATTAGTTTTACTCGTCCCTCCACACCCGGCCCTTGCTAGCCTTCCCCCTCACTCACTGTATTCCATTATTATTGGTCTAAGAACTTCCTTTTAGGAAAAGTAATTTCTTTTTGGTTATAATCAACAGTAGAAATTGTAACGTGTGGAAAGCAATTCCTTGTTTCCTACCCACATTCCCATTATCCTCATCTTTTGACCCTTCCCTCCAACAAGAAAGATTACTTAGAATGGTATTTACCACCATCACTCTTACCACCTCACCCCACACCCACCCAACCTCTGAGATACGGTATGTAAGTTTTTTATATTTTTTGAAATAAGTGAGTCAACTGGGTAGAGATCTTTGAAGAAAAAACTTTATGAAGTGTTTGTGATTAAAACATCAATCAATGAATAGAGTAACACCTCATTTATCTGATTTCATTAGGTAATAAATAACGCTGCATAAGATAATTGAAACTTATCCCAAAATGGTTTTTTTAATAGATTTTATGTATAGAGGTTTTTATATGATGTTTAATAATAACACTATGTAGGGGCACCTGGGTGGCTCAGTGGGTTGAGCCTCTGCCTTCAGCTCAGGTCATGATCCCGAGGTCCTGGGATCGAGCCCCACATCAGGCTCTCTGCTCACCGGGGAGCCTGTTTCCCACCCCCTCTCTGCCTACTTGTGATCTCTGTCTGTCAAATAAATAAATAACACCTTTAAAAAAAAATAATAACACTATGTAGGTTTTACTTATGTATATATGTGTATATATACGTCTAATAGTTCCAAATATGTCTCTTTATAATGTTTTATATGATTTACTACCTTCTAAAGTAGGGAACATTCCCCTTGCTCCACACTTAACCTGTCCTGAAAGATAGAAATAGCTTTTTGTTTCAGAGCTTCAGAATGAGCGTCAGGAGCCCTAGGTTCTAGTCCAAGGTCTAACAGTAAATTCCTATGTGAGATACTTTGTTTTTTTTAATCATTGAATCTGTGGAATCTAGTATAGTGCCTGGCATGTAGTAGGTGCTTAGCAAATATTTTTTGAAACAAATCATTGTTTTATGTCTACTTTACCACTCCTTTCCTGATTTATTACTTGGACTTCATTACTACCTAGTAAATAAGCTTCTGAATTTTTAATATAATAGGAATATCTAGGTTTTGATTGAAGTGAACTGTTAAACTTAATTTATGCTGCCTTTTAGGTGCTTAGTGGAATTTTTGGCCTTCTTGATGTTCTGTTGTTTTTAAAGTTGTCCAAAAAATGATCTTCTAATTTATTGAGAGTAGTTTGCTTACTGTGAGTACATTCTGTATGCCTTTATTATATGTAAGCAGTGTCTTATTTACAAGGATGCAGCCCATGTCCTCAGGGATTTTATAACCTAGATGAAGAGACACAGAAGTGGAACTAGAAGAGAAAAAAGTTGGATCTTGAAGCATTGACCCACCCACAGGTACAGTGGGAGTTCCAGGAATGGATCCATGTGGACTGAAGCAGTAAGAAAAGAATTCAAGGAGATGAAACTTGAATTGGTTTTGGGGAGTAGTTAAGATTTTGATAAGCATCAAGATGGAGAAATGACATTTTAAGTCCGGGCAATAGCGTAATCAGGAAAGAAAGCTGGGTTAAACATGTTCAGACAAGCCTGACTGGATTCCTATGGGTAAAAGGACTAGTGCGAAATGAAAGTAGGTGGACTTAGTGTGAGTTTTACTCTAGCTTCATGAACCTGAAGGGGTTTGAGGATAGACTTTAGAGGAATCCCTATGTTTAGATGAGTAAAAAACTCTAGATCTTTATGTTTTCACTAACAGGAACCTATAAATGAAATTCAGTATTTCCTTCTATGGACAGTCCCTATTTACAATGGTTCAACTTATAATTTTTCAACTTTCTGATGGTGCAAACGAGATATGTGTTCAGCAGAAATGATACTTCAAATTTTGAATTTCGATCTTTTCCTTGGCTAGCAGTATGCACTGCCAGATTCTTCTGTGTGCTGGGCAGCGCAGCAACCCACAGCCTCCGGTCAGCCATGAAACTGTGAGGGTGAACAACCAATGTGAACTTACAGAACCATTCTGCTCCCAAACAGCCATTATGTTTTTTACATTCAGTACACTGTTCAATAAATTACATGAGATAGTTAATACTTTATTATAAAATAGGCTTTGTGTTAGATGATTTTGCCCTTATGTAAGTGTTCTGAACACATTTAAGGTAGGCTAAGCTAACCTGTGATGTTCTGTAGGTTAGGTGTATCCAATGCATTTTTGACTTAGTGTTTTCAGGTTACAGTGCGTTGGGGTGGAACCCCATCATAACTCAAGAAAGATCTGTATTAGGATTTTAAACAGTAAAGCACAGTAGTAGTAGTAGTGGCTGTGACTTTATTACTAATGGTAAAGCACAGATATTTCCATATTACTTTATAATTATTGATATTTCTGAATATAATTTATGCAGATTACTATTTCAAAATTATGGTTATTAGACTTCTGCTAGATTTTATTTTGTTGAGTATTAGTAAAGAAGCATATATATTAACATATCACAAATACAGGTTTAAAAGAAACTTGGTAACTTTCAGTATTTTTTTTAATTTTCTTTGTAATCATTATGCATTTGTATTCATTATGCATTCTTTGTAATCATTTATGCATTTAAAACCATTCATATTTTTTTAAAAATTATATTTTTAGTAAAATTGACTCTTTGTAATCCTACATACTGTATTTAATGCATTTAAAAATATTATGAGGGGCGCCTGGGTGGCTCGGTGGATTGGAGCCTCTGCCTTCGGCTCGGGTCGTGGTCCCGGGGTCCTGGGATCGAGCCCCATATCGGGCTCTCTGCTCGGCGGGGAGCCTGCTTCCTCCTCTCTCTCTCTGCCTCTGCCTACTTGTGATCTCTGTCTGTCAAATAAATAAATAAAGTCTTTAAAAAAAATAAAAATAAAAATATCATGAGAGGATATCTGTAGCCTTCAGACTGCCGAAGGGGTCAGTGACACCAGATCTAGTGAAACCAAGTGGGAAAAGGCCTTGAAAGCCATACCAAAGAGTTTTAGTTGAAATGATAAGTAGAGGAGGAGTCTAATAAATTTTTTGTTTGTTTTAATTACAGAATAAATGCAAGTTAACTTAGAAAACATTTTTAATTTCATTAAGTTTAAAAAAGAGGGAGTTCTTTATTTCAAAGCTATAAAGTTTACAAGGTAACAAAAACTTGTCTATCATTGCACATTCATTATCCTTATATTCTTCATGTATCTGTTCCAGTTTATTAAGTTCTTCTGCAAAGGAGTGAAATATTTATTAAAGTGATTATATAGGAGCATTTTTAATCTGCTGTACTGTGCTTCATAGGTCAAGTAGGAAAACTTTGGTGGCAGGGAGGTAAGCTATGGGTCTGGTCATTGAGATGTGGGATGACTGGGGTAGTGTGGTAGCGGTAGGGGTGGAGTAGAATTGGTGATTCTAAGCTATTAAGAACTTAAAGGGCTTGGTGGTAAACATGGGAGCTGAAATGCATGAAGTGGCATAAGGGAAAGTAAGGGAAAAGAATAGAGTACCTAAATTAGGATTCCTGGAATAATACTGTACAGGTTCACAGTACTTTATCTGTAACCCAAGGCCAACTGTTTTGGAATTCAAATTTTTTTGAATTTTAGAAAGGAAACATGGTATTTTTATTGTATACTATGTAACACCCCCAGTAAGGTCTGAGGCATCCCCCAGAGGGAACTCTGAACCAGGAGTTAGAAAGCCACAAATACATTTCTGGCCCTCAATCCACCACGGATTGAAGTTTTTGATAATTAATATATTACTTAATTTTCTGAACCTTGCAAAATGAGAGTAATGACTACCAAGCCTTCTCAGTGGTTTTTCATGAAGATCAAATGATATGATGAATTAGAAAGTAGCCAGTAAAACTCAAAATATTCTAAGAAGTTTAGTTATTGCAATATGGTAGATGAGTATCCTGAAAAGGTTATTGTATTTGATCTGAATAAAACTCTTATCAAGGGGGGAAATTTGGAGGTCGGTTAAAACAAAATCGAAGCCACAGTATAACTACTCAATAGAGAAGTTTGGCACGGCATGAATGGTAAGAGACAGATGGCCTAGCATTGCATATCCATTCCTTACATTGCTATGGCAGTTTTTTTTTTTTTATTTTTTTTTTTTTTTTATGTTTTTGTTTCTCACTTGATGAGGAGGCAGAGGGCAGGAACTACAGCTCATTCTCTTTGCTTAGTGCCTTGAATAAAGTAGCTATTTTCATAAATAGTTTTATGAATAAATACCTGCTGGAGAAGACTTAACTGATAAGGAAATACTTTGTGGTATGAGTATATACATGGATTATGTTTAAGATGATTAAGACTTACACATGTTCAAAGGTTGAAGGTAGAGATTGATAAGAAAGGTAGGTGGCTGGTTTCCTCAAGATGTGGGGGGGGATAGCATCTGGAGCCATGGATGAAAATGCTGGTCTTACTAGTAAGAGACTGTTTGCGGCAAAATGCACCAGACCTTGAGGTTTTACTATTGAATTCTTAAAACTTCAAGCCCTTGATAACTATTTCAGAGCGTAGAGGGAAAAAAGGTAAACTCCCCAGTTCTTTTTACAAAGCCAGTGTAACATGATAATAAAATATGAGTGTAAAAGATTACACACCAATCTCACAAAAGTTGGTGCAAAAAATGCTTAATAAAACTATCAAATGCAAACTACCATTACGTTAACAGAATAATACTATAATGAAGTAGAATGCAATGTAGAATATAGAAATGATAAATCCATTCATATGTTAGTAGGTAAGAGAGGGTTATGAATATCTTGAAGGGTAAAAAAGGGAGATCAACATTTATTTCTAATATTCCTTCGTGAAACAGGAATAAATGAGTAGACATAAGATTTGACATATCTCAGACCAGAAGTCTGCATTTTGTTATTAGAAATAAATACTAAATTCCTTTTTAAAAGTCATGAATCAAGAAAAGTCTGGCCAGCATTAACTATTCTATAATATTGTCTTTGGAATACTGCCCAATGTAATCAGACTAAAAAACAAAATAATTATTGAAAGGGAGGAGGCAAATTAATCTATAGATGACTTTGTATGTCTGGAAAAGACAAAAAGAATCTACTTACACTACTGTGAGTAATGAGATTTCATTATGATAGCTAGTTATAAATTTTTAAAAATCATTTAAAGTATTTTTCTTGATCTTTGAAAGTCCATCTATATGGATTAATAAATGGGAATCCTCATTCTTAAATACTTCTTTTTTTTTTTCCTTTTTTCTTTTTTTGCCTTCTAGGGAATGCACCGACAATTTAATCTTACCATCTCTAAGTAAATTGCAGTGTGTTTTGAATGAGACACTTTCCATGTTAACTTTTTTTTTTAAGATTTTATTTATTTGAAAGAGAGAGAGACAGAACAAGCAGGGAGGAGGGACAGAGGGAGAGAGAGAGAGAGAGAGGCAGACTTCCCCCACTGAGCAGGGAGCCCAATGTGGGGCTCCATCCCAGGACCCAGAGATCATGACCTGAGCTGAAGGCAGATGCTTAACCGCCTGGGCCACTCAGGTGCCCCTCTGTGTTAACTTTTAAATACTGTTTTGTAAATTTGTAGCAGTGAATAGTTATTTTTAATCTTTTTTTAAATTCTTGTTACTTTTGATACTTGCTGTGTTACTTGGTAATGCTAGGGAAGGTGTAATCTGATCTTTGAGCCATATTTGGTAAATAATAATTTTGTATGGAACCCACAGTTCTATCAGTGAGAGGAAAATTATTGCCCAAATGTAAGGCTTTTCTTTGCTCTTAAAGCATTTCCTGACTCAAAGACCAAGTTATATCATGCATGGAAATAGTTTTGTTTTTTAAAGTATAGCATCTTTCAGATCTATAACTTTTTAACAAAAGTGTGTGGACGAAGGTATTTTCTCCTTTATTTGTAGGGAAAAGAATTCATGTCTCCTTCTTTAACACTGATTTTGTTTATATCCTAAAAGTAAATTGTTTTATTTTTATTCATCATTAGCTCCTGACTTGAGCTCTCACACATTCCCTTTATAGCTAGCTGTTCTAAAATCAGTTTGATAAATCAGTTATATCTCTTTTGATGTGATGTGGTTGAGTTATTTAAACCTAAAGCTTATCATATAGCTGTTGCTTTAGCATATATAAAAATGAAAACTTAAGTATACCCATATGTTTAGAATAAAAAATGTTGTTTCATTCTGTAGTAATACAGAAAAATATATTGAATACCCACTGTATGCCAGGTTCTTCTACACTTCAGCTAATCCTCTTGACAGTCCAGTGAGGTAGGATGTGGTATCCCACTTAATAGAAAAAAAACTTGTTCAGAGTTTTAGTGTGAGGTCATCCTGAAACCAGATTTGAACCTGGATCTGTCTCTACAGAATTTTTTCACCAACAACATACCATTACGAAAGATGGGAAATTTATATTTTCTTAAAAACTGCTTTGATTCTGTTTCACTTTGCTGTGTTGCTGGTCACAAGAAATGCAAGGAGTTCTTTGAATCTTCCTCTTCACTGTGTGTGTGTGTGTGTTTTGTTGTTGTTGTTGTTGTTTTTCCTGTTACAGTTCTCACAGTCTGCCATCATTTGACAATTGCAGAGCATTCAGTTTATTTTGACTGCTATGACATTTGTTTCTTAGAGAAACTCCTGCAGGTGCCAATTCATCAAGCATAAAGACATCGTTTCCAGGCCTTTGTACAACAGTCTACCATTTTTAATATCCTACATTTCTATAACCTTTGTAGTTACAGGGTTTTTTTTTTCCCCTATGGACCTAACAAATTTATACCAAAAAAAATAAAAATAAAAAAAAATTCAGTCTGTTTTGGTAATGGAAAAAAGAATTTCCAGTGTGGTTACGAACCACATCTTATGAGCTGTTCTTTGCCTCCTACTTTAAGGATTACCAAGTATTTTTAAAAAATTGGAACCTGAAATTCAGTTCATTGCTTGGATGCATTTCTTAAGAAACCTCTGAGAATTGATTGTAGGAAATTAGGGGAGAAGTTAGAAGATGACTGGAAATGAGATAGTGAGAGAAGAGCAAAATGACTGGAAGATGAGGACTTTATAATTTTAATTTTACCGGTGAAAGTAGATTTGTTGTTTTTCTCTTTCTGCTATACTCTGTGGTCCCATATTGGACAGTCTGTTGCAAAAAGCCTTTATAGATTTCATATAGGCCACTGTTTGAGTATCTGGAACTGGGAGTCTGTAGAGTAGAATTGGGTAAAGTAAGACAATGACTTAACTAATGTAAATAGCATCTTTTGGTAACTTGGAACTTAAGAGATCCTTTTTCCATCTCAGTATTTTATGTGAGATACACTGGGGACTAACTCGCTGCTTTTAGATCTCTTAATGTTATCTGGTCACGTTTCTTATTCTGCCTACCTCTAGTTTACTCTAGTTTCTCTTCTGCTTTCAAGGCTCCAGTTCCTGGACCTGCCCTGGAAAAGAAGTATCCAGTAGAGATGAGCTCACTGCAGTTACTTAATTAAAAATTTGTAAGCTACAAAAATGGCAATGGGCCAATCAAGAACAGCTACAATTTGAATTTTTCTATTTCCAGGTATGCTAAAGTCCATGACACCAGTTAAGCTTAGCCTGCGTAACTGCCTTACTATGACATTTATAATAACCAAAACTTTACTTTCAACATCTGTGGTCCTCTTGCTTTCAAGTTTAGTAACATTCCTAACATCTAGGTAACATGCAGCTACTCTTGACTTTAACATACCCTTTGCCTGAATATTTCTAATTTAACTTGTTTGCTAGTAGTAGCAAACTAATACAAAAACAGTTAAAAATAAATTGGAAATGCTACTGAGTTAGGCCCTGTACATGTACAAAAGATACTCTGGTCTTCATTGAGAAGTAAACACTAATGACAACAAAACTGTCTTCCTTTAAGAGGTTCACATACAGTATAAGGAGCACAGGGAATTAAATAAGTGATCCTAGTTCTTGCAACTATTCTATACTACAAACGCCTTCACATAGAGTTAATACATTCTTCAGTAATTGGAAATCATAGGATTTCTGAATAGGACCAGATAATGTATTATATAGTACTTTTTAACCTGAAGAATTTTAAATGTAAGTATATAATATTGCTATATTTTTACTTAATTGTTCAAAATAAATCAGGTAAGAAAGTCATAGTAGTTGGAATTGTCCTGGAATATAACAACACAACCAAAAACTGAGGTTTCTTGTTGCCTTAGATATTAATGGAGTAAAAACTACTTATGGATGGTTAGAGGGCAGAGGGCAATTAGCTTTTTAGGACTTTTATTACTTTTACCCATTTGTATAGATTTAGAAACAGGATTAATTCATAAAAGGTAACTTTATTTACTAAATGGGCAGATAGCCATACAGATCTTTTGTTTTTATTTCTTTATTTTTTCTAAAGATTTATTTGAGGTGGGGAGCCGAAGGAGAGAATCTCCAAGCAGACTCCCTACCACACGTGGACCCCAAGAGGGGCTCAGTCCTATGACCTTTGAGATCATGACCTAGCCGAAACCAAGAGTTGGACACTTAACCAACTGAGCCACCCAGGCGACCCTCCATATCTTTTGTTTTTAAAGTTCAAGTCAGAGGAATTGAACAGAGGAATTTTATATCCCAACTGTGATTTTGAAAGATGATTCTAATATCCTTGTGCTTTAAAAATTCTCTCCTCCATTGTTAATGTATAATGAATTTAATGTCAACCGGTGTATTCAGCATTGGGTCACTGATTATGTCCCACATGATTTGTTTGGTATTGAAAGGATTGTATCTCATGGAGTGTTGAATTAGGACTGGAAAGGGATCTGCTGCCAGAGTTACTGTAGGATCATTACTGCTGTCACGGGAATTGGAGGGGAGAAAGTGCATTTGAATTTCAGGTCTTACTAGTTATCACTGGGGCTATTGGTAATGATGAGATTTTTTCTACATTACCTAATGCAATTTTTGTATAAAACACTGTAGTAGGCACAGTAGGTATGTGGAAATGAGTAAATCTTGCTTTCAGTGATCTTACAGACAAGTAATACCAAAAAAAGTACTGTAATAGAGGTGTGAATTGTGTACTGGAGAGTACCAGAAAGAATCAGCTTTGTGGGGAAGGTAACATTTCTACTGCGCCTTGAAGAACAGATAAAATTCTTTTGAGAGAATGACAAGAATATTTCTGAGTTATGGAAATGAAAGTATATAACATGTCCTAGAAATTGTGAGCATTCCTGTGTGCCTAGACAACAGTGTATGGGATATGATAGAAGATGGATCTATGTCATGCATGCTTTCAAATGTCATGTGAAAGAGTTGGGACTTCAGTAGTACGTAATGGGAATTGTTGGAGATTTCTTAGCATTGGCGTACTTAAGTAGGTGAGTCTTTTGAAAAGCTGACTGAGGTAGAGTAAGGGTTGACTTGATGAAGTCAGATTAGGCGGTAGTAATACCTAATTAAAGACAACATTTATTGTTATATGTACCAGACGCTGTGTGTGAAGAGTTTATTTCTCATTTAATCCTCATTATGGGAATGTGAGAAGTAACTGAAATAATACATACTGGGCATTTAGCACAGGACCTGGCCCAAAGTAATGATGAATCAGTAATGCTGAATCATGGCGATTATACTGTAAACTCAGAGAAAAGTGTTCTTGTCCACCTTTGTGTGTGATAACTTTCTATAAGAATATTGTGTTTATTGAAGAAGTAACATAAACCTCTTTTTCTAATACCCCCTGCCTCTTTCTTTTAAGTTAAACTGTCCCATTAGTGAATGAATACTTCAGTTGGACAGCTGCGCATTAGTTCACACTGAGTTAGCCTTCTGTTGAAAAAAAGGCGGGGGGGGGGGGACCTGGCTTTTTTGTTTTAACAGGACTGAGCATAGAGATAGTCATGCACCTAAACATAAAGGCCATACATAAGATTTAAATCAAAATGTGACTGTAGATCTCTACTGTCAAGCATCCGGAAAAGTGGTAATTGTTGCAGCTTAACTATAACAGTAACAGTTTTAGTATAGATAAATTAGCTTTAAGTTATTTGGAAGTATATATAGTTGGCTAAATACAGGTACTTTCAAATTATTCTACTCTTACTCTCCCATCCATGTATCAGAATGTATTCTGATGGATCATCTTCAATCCATGTGTCCCTTTACCTAGCTCGCTCTCCAAAATAATTAGCATGTGTTCTTTTTCTTTTTTAATTAGTTAATTTATTTGGGAAGGCGAGAGAGAGCATGAGTAGGGGGAAGGGGCAGAGGGAGATGGAGAAGCAGACTCCCTGATGAGCAGGGAGCCTGAGGTCTCAGGACTTAATTCCAGGACCCTGGCATCATGACCTGAGCCGAAGGCAGACGCTGAACCAACTGAGCCATCAGGCGCCCCAGTTAGTGTGTGTTTATCTTTCAGAACCTTTCCTATGCATTCATACAATAATATTTTTTAAATCTATTGTTATGTCTTTTTTCTAACAACAAAGTGTATTCTTATACATGGATTCTGCATCTTTCTTTTTTCATTCATTAAAGTCTTAAAGGTCTTTCCATTTAATTGTTTGGATGTCTTATTCCACTTAAAAAAAAAAACCCAAACAGCTGGAGGGTATTCCCTCATATTACTGTATAATGTACTTATTCATGCCTCGATAGAGGTGGTTTTTAGTAGTACACACTAAGGTGCCTGTATGCTCCTCTTGAAATACCTGTGTTTCTAGATTAGACGCTTTAATTTATATAGACAAAGAGGGGCTTTATTATTCGTGACAGATTGCATTCAGCCCACCTTACAGCTGACTGCAGTAGCGCTGGGTGGCGGTACCACCATTGGGAACCGCTGGCACAAAACACTGATCTGTGTGTCTGTCCATGATTCTCTTCCATTCAGAGGAGCGGTATTAGCAGTTGTCCTCTCTGCTTCACAAGCGGGGAGGATAAAGAGAGGTCATGGATATGTGCTTGTAGAAGTCCAGTATAAATCTGAATTCTGCTGGATTGTAATCTTCATAAAAGCAGGAGCTGTATTTTATTCACCTTTAAATAGTTAGAGCGCTTGCCTGGCATATGGTGGGCAGTATTATAGAGTGGGTCCCACACAGGAAGGTGACCAGAAAGTGGTTCAGGCCTGTAGAATTTTCTTAGATGTATTTTCTACATTATTAGGAATCTGTACAGTTTTCACTGCCACCTTTTCAACCTTACCTTACTTCTCTGCCCCACTCAGCCATAATTCTTCAAATTTATCATGTTCCTTTATGGCCTTTCCCCCAACACAAACAGTTGTCAGGGTTACACCGTAAGACCTTTATTATTCCTAATGACTAAACTGAAGCACAGCATTCTTTGTGACGTTTCGCCTGCCTTTTCCTTAGTTTCTACGTTTTAGGTACTTTTTCCTCTTAACCTTCACTACAACTTATACACCTGTAAATGGCACAGTGTTTGCTGCTGTCTGAAGGCATGCCCGCCCCTGGGGCATGGCAGGGCCTGGAACTTCAGAGAGAAATCCCCTGTATTGAGATAATGAGAGGCCTGTTGTTTTTGCTGACTTGTGGGATGCAGCACTTTGATGCAGAGGAGGACCCTTCAGATCTTGGGTGGTGTGCCTTGCCCTGCTGCTTCAGCCTCATCTTTCATCACATGGTCTCCCTGTGAGTCTTTCTCCCTGCACCTCAGTGTTAGCGACTCTGGCTTCCTGAACTCGCCACACTGTTTCACTCCTTTAAATCTTTCCTTAGGCGACTACCTATGCCTGAAATACTCTTTCCCTCTCACCTGCCTGGTGAACACATTTGATCTTCCAAGGCCCGGCTTAGGTATCCCCTTGTTTAATGAATCCTTTCCTTAAATCCTCCCCTTCCCTCAAATCTGACTGGCCCCTCCTTTGTCTTCCCTGTTTACTGCACATTATATCTGTAACAACTCAGTTAATACATTTATTTATTGAATGTTTATCTTCCCCTACTAAAATGTGAATTTCTTGAACCTAGGCAAATGTGCTGTTATTAATTTTAATATTTTTGGCACCTACTATAGTGTACAGTAGTAGCAGGCACTCAACAAAGTTTGAGTAAGCAATATATAGAGAGAGTACATATGAAAAAATATAAAAATAAATTAGAAAATGGGTTATCATAAATAAAAATGTTAGGTAGATATAGTCACTTCTATGTATTTTTACAGTTCAGATATCCTATTAGGAAAGTCTATAGGTTTATGGATAAGTATTTGTAGGATGAGATTTCTGGTTCTTTATTTGATTACATTATACAATTAAAAATATTGAATATTCTCTAAAAGTATTTAAATTGGAGAATTGTGGAATAGATTTATATATAATAAATGTGCTGATGAAAGTTTCCATACAGTTCTGAAATTATTCTTTTTTGTTTTTTTAAAGATTTTATTTATTTGAGAGAGAGAGGCATGGGGGGCTGGGAGAGGAGAGGGGGAAGTAGACTCCCGACTGAGCAGGGAGCCCAGTGCAGGACTTCATCCCAGGACCCTGAGACCATGACCTGAGCCAAATGCAGATGCTTAACCGACTGACCCATGCAGGCACCCCCTGAGATTATTCTTAACCATCTAATAAAAAAATTCATTCACCATAACTATAACAAGACTAATAGCCAACTATATACAACAGTTTCACACTATAATATTTGAAAGATGGGCGCATACTAAACAAAATTATTGCATTGTGTTGTATTTTAGAGACTTGATTCAATTTAATACTGTTTTACAAATTTCACCTTTGCTCATTTTGAATTCTCTATAATTTCTTTTTAAGGTTCTGAGTGCTATTACAGTAATGACATGTTTTATTTAAATGCTGTTCTTTACAAATAATTTTTTATATAGTTTCTTCATTAGCAGGCATAGCAGTCTCCATTCACCACAGTTGTATTACCAATCAAGTATAGGTGTATAATTTTAAAATTGCCAGTTTAACTTTTTGTTTGTTATTAAAACTTTTTGTTAATAAGAGAGCAATAACACCTACACCTACCTGTTTAAACTATGAACATAACACACACCCAGTGCTATAACACACATATACACACACACACACACACACACACACACACACACACACACACATATATATATATATATACACATCTAGTGTGTGGCCAGAAGTCCACTCTGGGGAAAAGTCAGTTGAGGACCATGACATTTGAAGATGGGCAAAGTTATATGAGATGTACCATAAAAACATGGGACCAAGTAAGTGTTTGGAACTGCATGGGGATTAGTTGATGAAACTTCTCATAACTTTCTCTGCGTCTTCATATTAAGATGCCATTTTAGATTAATATTTTAACCAGATTGTTATAATCTTCACATGCCATTGAGTTCATTGGTTCATTACAATTGTTTGTGATTGATACAAGATGTTAACTCGTCCTTCCGAGTGCTTTCATTTTCTTTTATCCTCTCTTTTTCCCTCTTACCCATAATAGGAACTTATTGTCATATCATTTATTTATATCATGTTTTCTTTTAAGGATATTTATACACAGGATGGATTATCCAAAAATTACAGTAAAAGGGGGGCACTGAAAGATAACTTTGTGTGTCCCATCTTAAAGCCCTAATGTATTGGAAAAAAAATAGTGAGATACGAATTGGAAAATACACCCAAGGTAGTTAGTTATATAATGTTTTGATGAATTATAACCATTCTGTCTTAGATTTATTGCGCTTTTCTTGATCCTTAGAAAATGGTAGCACTTACCACAAAACCACAGTACATAAATTGCTAAGTGGCTGACTTGCACATTCCTTTAGAAGAACTTATAACTGGTAAGCCTTTTAACTCTAAGAAATGGCCAACATTCATGGACTTGAGGCAATGTGTTAAATGAAAAAATTGGGAAGTTTTCTTTTTAGGAGGAGGTAGTATGGATCATTACATACTGCAGCCTTTGATGTTTATTTTTTTCCTTTACAAAGTAAATTATTGTAGGGTTATAAAGTTGAGGAATTGATTTTCTGCTAACATAATCCTTTGCTCCTTTCAAGCTTTTAAAAAGCTTGAACATGATAGCTAATTTAAAATCGTAACATTTAGATGACTGATTTGGTATGTTTCCATTACTTTATTTTTGTAAATAACTGGCTGTGTAAAGTGATTCAATATTACAACTGTTTCATGCTAAAATTTATGCTGAAGTTGAATTATAATTATCTTGTTTTGAGGCTTCACTGGTGATAGTATTTGAATTTTAGATTTTCTAATTACATAGCTATAGTTACCACATTTTAACTCTTAGGAAACTAACTTGATATTGTAGATTTGGTGGAGGTAGGGTTTGTTTTGCCTTAGTAAAGTTGTAACGTCATGTTCCAAGAATTAAAATTCTAATAATTTGCTGTTAAAATTTTTTTTTAATTTTTCATGTTCAGTTAGTGGCATTTGCAAATTCTTTTGAGGTTAAGCAGATGTTAAGTGCACCAACTATTACCTAATTAGCATTTGATGAGATGCTTAGATAATGTATCAGTAAAGTAAAAGGTATTTAAAACAGTGTATGTAATTAGACAGGGAATATATTTCTTTTTTTTTTTTTAAGGTTTAATTCTGAAATCATACTGAGGCTAAAAGGTTTCAAAGTTGGCTTTAATTTTAAAAATTATAGCCTCTTAAGCAAAATAAGTAATCAGAGAAAGACAATTATCTGATCTCTATGATACAAAGAATTTGAGAGACAGGGTTGGGGGTCGTTGTGGGGGCGGAGGGAAAAAATGAAACAAGATGGGATGGGGTCGGGAGAGAGACAAACCATAAGAGCCTCTTTTTTTATTATTTTTTTTATTTTTTTTTTAAAGATTTTATTTATTTATTTGACAGACAGAGTTCACAAGTAGGCAGAGAGGCAGGCAGAGAGAGAGAGAGGGAAGCAGGCTCCCTGCTGAGCAGAGAGCCCGATGCGGGACTCGATCCCAGGACCCTGAGATCATGACCTGAGCCGAAGGCAGCGGCTTAACCCACTGAGCCACCCAGGCACCCCCATAAGAGCCTCTTAATCTAAGGAAACAAACTGAGGGTTGCTGGGGGGTGGGAAGGGATAGTGTGGCTGGGTTATGGACATTGGGGAGGGTATGTGCTATGGTGAGTGCTGTGAATTGTGTAAGACTGATGATTCACAGACCTGTACCCCTGAAACAAATAATACATTATATGTTAATAAAATTAAAAATTTATAGCGTTTATAGCAATTATATATATATACATATAATACATATATATAAACATATAGCAATTACAGCATTTTTCAGCTATTCTTCCTGCATATCAATGCTTCCTTCTCTGATGAGGATACTCTTTAAGAATAACTCACTGCACGGTCTGATAATGTCAGCCAATACACAGAAGACACATAAATTGTAACTAGTTATGAGAAACTACTAACATGATTTTGACAACAAAGAGATAAGTTGAAACATTCTGTCTTCCTAGTAGACACCCTGGGGAAGTTAGTATTCACAGTTGCTGACGTCAGAGGGGCTTTGCAGCACAGATAGTTCTGTTAAAATTTAACATAAGTGTTTCTGAAAATCACGGTGCTATGCAAATCATGAAAAAAAGAAAAGCCACAGGGCTTATGGAAAAAGCAGAATTTGGGATGAAACACTCAAAAACTTTATCAGAGAACACTAAAAAAAGATAGGAACCTTAAAAAATGACAGTATAGTTTTACACATGTTAAATGATTAAGACATATGTACTCATACACAATATACAAGCAGATATTGTACTTTGAAAAAGTTCTGAAGTTTGCTTGTGGAAATGAGCATAGATGCGGCAGCTTGTTAATTAAGTGGTCCAAGTGGGTTGGGCCTCTGCTTTCGGCTTGGGTCGTGATCTCGGGGTCCTGGAATCGAGCCCCGCATCGGGCTCTCTGCTCAGCGGGGAGCCTGCTTCCCCCTCTCTCTCTGCCTGCCTCTCTGCCTACTTGTGATCTTTCTCTCTGTCAAATAAATAAATAAAAATCTTTAAAAAAAAAAAGGGGGCGGGGGCTTTCTGAAAACAGAAGGAAAGTTGTAACACAAGATGTGGAAAGGTGGGACCATGCACAGATATGGTGAACTGAGGTGGCTAGCAGATGTTTGAGGTGTGTTCATATTTATATTTTGTGTATTCACACAACTTGTTTCAGCTGAGTGTGGTTTTGTGTTCAGCTAGTGTTTCTTGCTGGCAGAATCATAGCAAAATTCACTTAATGCTCAAATTGTTCCCTGTTGTGTCAGTTGCATTAGAACAAACTTATAGTTTCAAAACAAGTACTCTAGCAGCACTGACTTAACAGCTGAGGGTAAGGGAAACACTTGTTTGGGTAGATCTCTATCTTTTTATAGTAGTCTTCAAAATCTAGGCATTTTCTGATGCATAGAGATTTACTGGAGCAAATATTTACTGAGCATCTAATATTTGGCATACTCTGTTTAAGTATTTAGGATACAGCAGTGAACAAGATAGTCTTTACACTTTGGGACTAAGAGGACTTGCGTAAAGAATTTTGTTTGTCATCAAGGGTTGGTTTTATGAAATAAAATCAGATAGATGGAAGAGAAGTCTAACAAAGGAGTATACTGGGCAACAGGCTTTTCTCTAACCTTTTAAATTACATACTTTCACAAGATAATTTCCTAGGATCCTGTCCCACTCAAGATTCCATTGTTTACAAAAAAAAAAAAAAAATCATCTCTCGAGGTTATTAGCCAGAATTAAATTTTGGGGTGGTGGGACACTAGGGTGGTTCATTCGCTTAAGCGTCTGCCTTCGTCACAGATCATGATCCCAGGGTCCTGGGATCAAGTCCCATGTCGGGCTCTTTGCTCAGCGGGGAGTCTGCTTCTCCTCTGCCTGCTGCTCCCCCTGCTTGTTATCTCTCTCTCTCTCTCTCTCTCTGAGAAATTTATTTATTTATTTATTTATTTAATTTTGAGATGGTATATATGTTAAAATGGGAAGACTTCACCTTCTGGTCTATAAGCTAAAGGAGAATATATTTCATTCTGTTTCTTTTTGATATTCAACTTGAACTGTATTTTCCTTTGTTAGAATAATTACGTGTATTCCAATAAAAATCATGTAAGAATGGGGCAAAGATAAAATATGTATATAGTTTTACATAATAATATTAAAACTTTATAGTGTTATTGTATCTCAAGGAAGGTCTTCTGTAATAATGGCCTTTCTCGTCTTCTCCTGTAACTACTCCCCACCCCAAACTCCTGCTTCATAATCCCCTTCCTCTCTTCTGTCCCTCCTTTTTTCTAGCCAGACAGATGACTGATTCACTGTCTCCAGAATCTGCCTCTTACTTGGTCGTCTTGCCTCATACTTAAACCTTTATTTTTAATGTTAGTTTAAGTTTAGTTATCATTACAGTTGCATTGGTTTCAGGTGTACAATGTAGTAATTGAGCAGTTCTGTACATTACTCAGTGCTCATCACAGTGCACTCACTCCCTTCACCTGTTTCACCCCACCCCAGCCACTGCCCTTCTGGTAATTACCAGTTTGTTCTGTATCGTAAGTCTGTTTTTTGGTTTCTCTCCTTTTTTTTCTTTGTTCTTTTGTTTCTTAATGAACACATACGAGAGAAATCATTTGGTGTTTGTCTTTCTCTGACTGACTTATTTCACTTAGTATTATACCCTCCAGATCCATCCATGTTGTTGCCAATGGCAAGATTTCATTCTTTTTTATTTTCTTAAACTTGCTAAGTACCCATGATTCAGAGCCTCCCAGTCTCTCCCTCAGCCCAGAGGGCCCTTTAAACACATACAGCACAGTTTATACCACTCATCTGGCCCTCACGGATGGCCTGGGACTGACTGACTGCTTTCGCAGGGAGCTTTGCCCAAGTTTCCTCGTTACTTGGGTTATTTGTCCATATACGTGGAAAGCAATGGCTACAGAATTTCAGTCAGCTGTCTCTGTACTCTACAGCTAGGGTAGCCTACAGCCCTGTTTTCTGCTAAGATTTTGCTCCTTTGTACTTTGTGGGAATTCATGGTATTTAGAATAAATAATATTACTACCAGTGTATATGTTTTGCTACAGGGCAGGCAGGTGCAATGCAATTCACTTTTACTATGTTATCACTAATCCTTGAAATTCCTTGAGCTCTTCTCTCCATTTTACAACGAATGATAGTATTAGTGACTTGCACTTACATAAGCTACCTTATTTACTTGTGTACTTACTCTGTGCTCTTTTTAATTATTTTATATGTATTACTCATTTAATTTCATAATAATATATGAGATAGCTACCCCATCATCACCATTTTATAGATGAGGAGACTGAGGCACAGAGAAGTTAAATGATTTGCCCAAGAAGATAACTGCAGGTAAGAGGCAGAGTCAATTTCGTAAGTAAGTGAGAAAAATTATAGAATCCTGGAATTTATACTTAAGCAGCCGCCACTCTGTGTCAAATACTGTATACTTTATATACATTATCTCATTTATTTATCTCATTAAATGAGACAATGCCCACTAATACAGAATTGAGGTTGAAATGTTTAGCAGTGTTATCTCTGCTTTTAACCATTAACATGCTCTTTCACCAGAAAACTTTAAGATTTTTTTTTTTTTTAATTTATTTAACAGATCACGAGTAGGCAGAGAGGCAGGCAGAGAGAGAGGAGGAGGCAGGCTCCCTGCTGAGCAGAGAGCCCGACGCAGGACTCGATCCCGGGACCCTGAGATCATGACCTGAGCTGAAGGCAGAGGCTTTAACCACTGAGCCACCCAGGCGCCCCTCACCAGAAAACTTTAGAAACAAATGGCTAAAGTGTAGAATGCTGTTTCTTGAAATTCTGTTCTTTGGGAAATTTTTAAGCCTATCTCAGAGTGGCATTTAATTTATTCACTGATTTCTTTTTTTGGTAAGACTTTAATAGTAAAAGCCAATGCTTTGATTGTCAAGCTCAAATTATACAAGGTACATAACTAGTTACTCCTTTTATTTTAAAAGTTGGATCTCGTCATTTGTTCCTTTCATTTTAAAAGTTTGCTCCATCATTTGTATGGTACCTCCTGGTCAGCAGCAGTCTTTGATATACTTTTACATATCTCCATAGTCATTGTTTTAGGGTTTTGTGTTTTTTTTTTTTTTTATCTTATCTAGGCAGTATGCTTGTGAAAGTAACATGTCTCCTCTAAATCTGTAACTTCAGTAGAATGGTAGTGTCTCCCCTTCACCCCACCTCACCCATTTCACGTCCCTTTTCCTCATGTCCTGTGGAGTGAGAATTGCAAAAGCTTTGTTCATTGTACTTGATGGAAAACTAGCTTTTGATCACATATGATTAATATTCTACAGTTTTTTAATTAAGAACACTCAAACTTTTCTTCCCCAAATGCTAGTATAGGAAAGCACCTTGGAGATAGATCTCATTCCCCATAACAGACCAAGTGGCTAGGCTAACAGTATTTACCAAAAAAAAAAAAAAAAAAAAAAAGGTAATATAAGCACTGAATACAGGTTTAAGCAAAAATTGTGAAATGAGTAATTGGGCCGATGGGCATAGGAGTTGAGAAGCATGGTGTATGTGTGTATTCGGGAACTGAATTACAAAGCTAAATCTTCATTTTCTGCAGTAGGAAATCCATAGATAATGTGTGAAATTGGAAAAATCAAGAAATAACCCCATAATCACTTTGTGTAGGAATGTGGAGAAAAAGCCCAGTGTTGACAGTGGTTACTCTATAGAATAGAATAAGACTAGGAAGGCATGAGGTAGGGAAGTTGCTGGTTTCCCTGGTAAGTTTGGTAGTACTCTTTTGGCTCTTAAACTGTGTAAATGTTTTTGTTTTTACAACTTTATTTAAATTTTTCAATATAAGATATGTCATGTTAAAATATTTCCTGGACAAATAACTAGTAAGATTTTTTTAAATCATTTTTTTGTATGTACCGTTCAGGTTTTTATGCTGGAAGGAATTTTGGCCTTTAAGGAAAAATTAATAATGATTGTATAATGTTTTATACATAATATAACCAAGAATCTTTTTCTTCAGGTGTTCTTAAGTTGTATGTTAGGATTATCTACACTCAGGTTTTAATTAATGCCAGCACCGGAGATGCCTCTCTCGTGTTTCTCTGTAGCCCAGACCTGCTCTCTGAGCCCTAGACCCATCGATCTCTACTTGTTCTGTGATATATCTCTTTGGGTATTTTAAGGTGCCCGAGACTTAACATGTTCAACACCAAACCTGTAATCTACTCTTTGTTTTCTTGGTCCTCTTCTATCATTCATAGATCAGAAACTGACCTTGACACCTACTTCTTCACCCCAATGTTTAGTTCATCAACAAGTTCTATTAATTTTATTTCCTAAATATCCCTTCAGTTTTTCCTTCTCAGCCTCCGCTGCAGTTTCTGCAGGGACAAGCTGTTAGCATTTCCTGGCTAGCCTCCCGCAGTGGTTTGCCAATGGGGCTTCTATATTTTGCCCTTTTCTCTATACTATAGCCATTCTTCATACATACATGATTTCTTGATCAGGTCTCCCTCCCTGTCTCTGAGCTTAAATCTTCAGTGGCTTCCCATTACTCTGAAGATAAGACTTCCAAATTTTAATGGCTTCTAAGGCACATCAGGACTAGGGCCCCACGTTTTTCTTGCTCTCCGCTCTCTACAGTTTTTCCTCATGTACATTGCTCCTTTCCAGTCTCTTTCTGAATATGAAAGAGGTGGAACAAATATGGTAGCAACAAGCTAGACTGATAACAGGAGGCAGATAGAAGGTAAAATAGTGCACCAGTTCAAATAACTATCTGAATTATAAACCTGTGTCTGTGTGCCTCTAATCCAGGAATTTCTTTGACCTGGAGAGCAAGGGCACAGACTAGTACTTGTATTTTCAGCACAGTATCTGCTGCATTCTGGGCACTCCTTAAGTGTAATTAAGATAATTAGAGAATGATTGTCCAGTTTTAAACACTCTTTGTATCTCATTGCCTCATAAATGCCCAAATTTTGATCAGATCTGTAAGTCCTGTTGCTTTTCTCTTTGTTGTTTTTTTAATTGGGGACCATGGTCTCTTCTTGTGGGTACAGTTAAAAAGTTAGCCATGCTGCCTACTCTTAGAGTCCTGGAAAAAATCACCATGACAAGTGATGGTGAATGTGAAGACTTGCTAACTATCATGACTTGAGGTGTCGGTGAGCCCTGTTCTCATACTTGGCTCTCTGCACTCTCGTGATAATAATTGAGGGGTCAGAAATAAATTGTTCACATATTCTTTAAGAAAGAAAAGAATAAGGCACATATTATAAGGCTTTCCAGTATATTCACTGTTAGATTCTGTAGTATTGTATATTTTCTGTTACAATTTAGAATCCTTAAGAAATTAATCCTCCTAGATCATTTGAGGTGGTGAGAGTTTGGTGCCAAATCTTTGCACCTGATGCCAGAAACATTTCTAGAAAGTGTGGTTTCTTTATTTTCTCAAAAGAGCAGTCATGTTGCATCTTAACCATGGAAAATATATTTCCATTTATTATTAGAAATAATTTTCCAGATTAAGTTATATTGCATGGCTTTCCTTTTAAAATTAAATACCACCTATTGTTTGTTTCCGAAATGAATTTAGTTGTTAAATTTATTTACTCACCACAAAGGCTACATTAAAAACAGTTACCTTGCCTTGTCCTTAAAGTTTACTCTTGCTGGATATAGAATGTGGGTTGGTGTTTTTTCTTTCAGCACTTACATGACGTCATTTGACTGTCTCCTGGCCTCCAAGTTTCTGATGACAAGTTGACATGACCGGAATTATTCTTCCCCTCTGTCATTTCTTTTGCCCCTTTCAACATTTTTCCTTGATTTTCAGCAGTTGGACAGTTATGCCTTTGTGTGGTTTTCCTGGGCTTTTCCTGTTTAAGGTTTGAGTCTAACCTGTTCAGGCTTTGATATTCTTGAGTAGGATCTTCTTTTTGTTTGTTTTGTGTTGTTGTTGTTGATTCAAACGGGCTCTGGTCAGTTTTATAAAACATTTTGCATGATTTACTTTTCACCGGTGTGTTCTAACATGCTTCTAGTGATATCAGAATCACCTGGATCAGTGGTAACCAGTCCATACTCAGCAAAATTTTCCAAATGCTAGGCCCAATACAGTACTGTTTGCACAGTTTTTGGCCTGTGTGGCATAATACTGTTTCAGATTTCCTCAAAGCTGGGCAGTTGTTGGAGAGGGTGACCAGTTTTGCTTGGCCTTGTCTGATCATCTTTCCAGGCTGCTCCTGCCCCCGCAAGCACTTTCCACTTTTCAGGAGGAGTTAGAGCCTAGAGTTGATCTGGAGCCTAGAATTGATTGACTCCAGCAACTTTTTTTGTTGTCTTTGTAGCCACCATCTTCTGCCTTATGTGTGGGATGACCCCCCCCCCCAACCAAAAGCAGCCACCAGGGTATCTGGGGAGGTGATTAAGATCTTCCTGATCTGTAAGTTTATATCTTTTACTAACTTGGGGAAATTTTTAGCCAGTATCTCTTCAAATAGTTCTTTTCTACCCCATTATCTCTCCCCTATCCTTCTGGATGTCCAGTTACAGGTACCTTACACTTTGTGATGTTTTCCCATAGGTCCCTGAGATTCTCTTCCTCCCCTCACCCACCCTACCGCCAGTCTTTTTTTTTTTTTTCCACCATCCAGTTTGGAACAATTTCTTTTGCTTTGTCTTGAAGTTCACTGACTATTCTGTCATTTCCAGTATGTGGTTAAATCCATCCAGTGAATTTTTTATCTCAGACATTTTATTTTTCACTTGTTGAATTTGAGTTTGGTTCTCTCTCTCTTTTTTTTTTTAAATACAGTTTCTGGTTTGGGGGTTGTGTGTTTTTTTTGTTTGTTTGTTTTGTTTTTTTCTTTAACTGAGATCCAAGCATATTTGCCCTCTTATCTTTAAGCATAGTTAGAGCAGCTGCTTTAGAATCCTTATGCACTAATAATTCTAGTGTCTGGGTTGTCTTGGGCTTGGTCTCCCTGGGTTGCCTACTTTCTTAAGTATGGGTCAGTTTTTCCTGTTCTTTATGTGTATTTATGAAAATGACTAGATTCTATTGTGTTCGTCCAGTTGTGAGTATTGAAGTTTGGTTGGTTTCCTTGCTTGCTTGCTTGCATTAGTAGGCAGTTAACGTTGCTGAACTCCCAACTAGAGACTCTGAAATCTCAGTTATTTTAGCTGTGGCCGGGCTGCTTGGAATCCCACATGTGTGTAGTTTGTGGATCAGAGATGTGTGCAGAATTTATACACAGGATTGGGTGCTCCTCTCTTTCTGTGATTTACTTACTAGGTTTTCAGCTGTTGTGGTTATGCCAGAGTCTATCCTTTGGTTCATTAAACAAGTAGGCCTGTAGGTTTTCTGTCTAGGTTTCAGCTACCCAAACCAGCTGGGACCTGTTCTCTGGCTCAATTCCTTTAAAAAAGGGAAAATCACCCCATGCTGTTACCTTCTAAATACTGACTCCCTTCTCCCCACCATCCCTCTATTGTTATTGATGCTTTCTGCCTTCAAGTAGTTGTTTTTATATTTTGTTTAGTGTTTATAGTTGTTTATGAAAGAGTTGATCTAGTATGAGCTACTCGGCCATTACAGGAAGTGGAATCACTAAAATACAGTTGTACATTTGAACAATTTTCCTGTTTGTGCACTTGATGGTTTTTATAAGAAAAGCAGGTGTGATTAAGAGTTTTTCAAAGAATCTTGGAAATGTATATTTTACTAATGGAATCAGTCAAAAGTTATATTCGTGATTCATCCTCCTTTAATAAAGGTGGTCTAACTCAATTAGAATAAAAATTTATTTATTTGCCTCTCCTCAAATTGTGTAAAAATTTCCAAATCTAGATCATTTTAAATGTGTTTTAGAAATAAAATAATACGAAGAAAGTATACAGTAAAACCTTCCTTTCATCCAGCAAATGTTGCATTTGATCTGCATCCTGAGGATGTAGCAGTGAACTTCAAAGTTCTTGATCCTGTGGAGTTAACGTTGTGGGAACAGATAGGTAATGAATGAATACATATCAGGTATTGACAAATGCTATGAAGAAAAGCAGGGTGTGAGGATGTGATGGGGCCGGGGGGTGGGGGGGAGACAATTGTGGCATTATTTTGGAGAGGTGGGTCAAAGAAACTGTTTCTGAGAAAGTGACATTTGATCAGAAATGGTAATGAAGTAGGAGAGGGACCGTGCTAGTGTCTGAGGGTAAAATGTTCCAGGTAGAGGGCACAGCAAGTACAAAAATCCTGAGGGAAGAAAGAATGGCTTTTTTTGAGAACTAACCCGAATTGAGGGAACTGGGAGATTGATATAAGTGAAGTCTGAGTGGTAGGAGTTAGCCGGGGGCCTTGTGTTGGAGGATCTCAAGCAAGGAATTTTGCGCTGATTTACTTTTCACAGAGATCACTTCGTTCAGTAGAGTGAGGGGCAGGGGTGGAGCAGAAAGTGAAGGCAGGGAGGAAACCAGTTAAGGGACCTTTGCTGCGGCGGTCTAGGCGGTCTAGGTGACTTATAGGGGTGGCTCAGAGGAGAGCAGTAACAGGTTAGGGAAAGTGGTCCGATTCGAAATACTGTTTACAGATAAAACCAACAAGACTTGATGCTGGATTAGATATGGGATGTGAAAGAAGGATCACCTGGATATATGATGGCACCATTTATTGAGATGAAAAAGACTGTGGAGGGATTGGTTGGATGGGGAGAGTTAAGAGTTTAATTTTGGGCATACTCAGTTAAAGTGAGTTTTAGATGTCCAGTAGGAGACATGAGGCAGGTAACTAACTGGCTATATTAGTGTGGAACTCAAGGGAGAGCAAAAATAAATAAATTTATTTATTAAATCAGAAATAAATTTGCAAAGCCTCTGTGTAAAGCAGTATATTTGGATGATATTACCCTGCAGAGGAATATCAGTATCGTTGAAAAGAAACCCTAGATCTGAATTCCATTATCCACCAACATTAGATGTCCAGAAAAGGAAGAAGATCTGACAAAACTGAGAAGGAGCTGCCAGTAGGTAGGAGAAACACCAGAAGAGTATAAATCTCGGAAGCCAAGTGAAGCCCTTGTTTAAAGAGGGATTGGTTGACTGAGGACTGAGGACTGCTCCTTCGGTCTGACAGCTGAAGTTCTCCCCCAGCTTTGATAAGAATAGTTTCGGTGGCGAAAAACTGGGAAAGCCTGTTTGGGGTAGGTGTCAAAGAGATTAGAAGGGAGGAAAGAAAGATACACATATAAACAGCCCTTTCAAGTAGTTTTCGCCCAGGAGAAGGAAGGGGCAGAGAAATGAGCTGATAGCTGAAGGGAAGTCCAGGATGGCCTTTTCAGGTTGAGCAGTACTGTTAATCACGCTTTAATTTACTTTTAAGTATCATTTACTAATTTTCAGTATTTCTCTTTTCTTCTATAACCCACTATAGCTTTTACAAAAGTCACATAGACAAAAGAATTAAGGAATTTAATTAAATAATAAAAAGCTGAAAGGCTTTTTACTATGTATATCTAAATGAGCTTACATTCTATTGAGGACTCAGGAGTTCTTCCTTAACTAAATTTAATAAAAAATACTTTAATATCTACTGTTCCACTGAACACCTACACAGTGCTAGCTACGCAAAAAGGGACAAAAGAGACCTGATTCCTATATTTGTGGGGTTTACGGGTCTGTATTTTTTTTAAGCTTATGTTAAAATTAAAAGAGAAATACTACAGATAAGAAATCTGTTTTAGAGAGATGGTCTTGTTTGTTAAGTTTATCATAAACTGAAATGATTAAGAAACTACCATGATAGTCAGATATTTTAATATGTTATTTAGGTTAAATATACTTACATACTATTTATATCCCAAAGAGTTTTTCAAGATTAAACATGGTTTGCATTAAGAATAAAAACAAGGTAGGTAGGTCTCAGCTTTGGCCACACATGAGAATTACTTGGGGAAGTTTTAAAAATCCCTATGCCCAGGCTACTCCCCAGCCAGTTAAATCAGTACCTTTGGGGTTGAGGCTCAAGCATTAGTATTTTTTAAATACCAATTTACTAGAAACGGAGTAAAATGCTGCTAACTCATTGCACATTTAAGGATTAAATATATCTGAAAATTAAGATATCAAACATATTGGGTTATAGATCATTTTTAGACAAAGCATGCAAAGTCGTTTGTAGAACCAGACTTTATCAGGATCCAAACTTTAAAAATAATAGGTAGAGTAAATAAGATTATGCACCTCAGGCTGTCCTCAGATTATTAAGAAAAATGTTAGGGAAGTTATTCATTTTCCCCTTTTAGAAGAATGAGGGAAGACATCCTTGACGATAGTTTCTTGAAAGCTTTTGGAACAGCCATCACAAAGCATACAAATAGATAGGAATTAGTCTAAAAGTTTGCCAGCAAGAGTTACAAATTGAAAAGACAACAACTGTATGGAAAGCATTATAGGACTTAATAATATTTTGATAACTTATATTAAATGTTCGGTACTAAAGCACGTACCCTATGTATCGAAATTTTAAATCCACAACAATATTCATTCTCTAATCAGTTGTCATTAAAATTTTTTTTCTTTCTTTCACAGAAAATGCTTGGACAGAAGAGATGAGTACTATTTCCACTAAGGCCTAGAATTGCCTACTGTACAAATAGTCCTGATCAGGCAATATACGAATGGCCCAAGGAAGCCACCAAATTGATTTTCAGGTTTTAAATGACCTGCGACAAAAATTCCCTGAAGTACCTGAAGTTGTTGTATCCAGGTGCATGTTACAGGTCAGTGTGCATTGATTTCTGAACTCATTCATACAAACCTGGGTGGTTGTTTTTTTTCACGTTGGAAGAAAGCTCTTACCTCTTGTTGGCATTAGTGTGCTGTGATGAAAAGAAACGAACTTTGGTGTCTGATCGTCAGGTGGTCTTTAATAGGTGTTTCAGCTCTGGTATACAGATGATACCTACCTTGTAAAGTAGGTGTGAGGACTAAACGGGAGCCCGGTAGAAAGCGTTGGTATGTGGTCCGTACTTACTGTGAGCTTGCTTCACTCCCTCCCACACCCCGCCTGTTTTGGCAAAATGTTTTTAATTCCACATCTCCATATAAAAGTGAGAAAGTCATTAAATAAGGAGTCAGGAAACATGGGTTCTAATCCCAGATGAGCACCCCAAGCCAATCTTGTAAGTAATATGCCTTCTTTATCCTCTACTTTGCTTGTCTGTAAAGCAAAGGAATTGGACTTCAACAATGCCTCAGGTCAAAAACATGTTTTTATATATTTTTAATTTGAACTGTAGGTTTTCCAATTAATATCACTAACCATCTAATAAATTTTTACATTTTTCTTGTATGTACAATTTTAGAAATCCATAATTCTAAATATTTAGTGATAGTTGTGTCTTCTCATTTGATAAACTAGAAATCTTTCAGCTTGTTAAAAATAGAGCTATAAAAAATAATTCTGGCTCAGATGTATTTACTTGACAAATTATTTTTAAAGTTTGAAGTTGCATGAAATTTTTAAAGGCTCAACATCTGTATTTGATGCCAAGTGACTACATTTTGTTCATACCCTCATCAGCTTTTATCCGTACATTTAATTACTTGCCTTTAGTCTGATCCGGTTTTGGTCTCTCCAGTCCATCCACCTCACTTCTGACGAAGTGTCTTTCTGAATGCAGGTTTTGTCATGTATTTACCTGCTTAAAAACCTCATGATTGTTTCCCATACCCTTCAGAATAAAGTTCATATGTCATGACTAGGGTGTACTAGGTCCGTGATCTGGAATCCTGCCTTTTTCTGCAGCCTGCTGTCTTGCCTCGTCCTTCCTCTTCACACCCCATGCTGCAGACGTCTTCAACTGATTGGAATTCTCTGAACACGCCTGGCTTTTTCTATAGTATAGTGTTTAAGAGCATATGTTTTGAGTTAATAATACTGTATTGTGTCCTTGAAATTCACAAAAAGTGGATCTTAAGTGTTCTCACCATCACTGAAAAAACACATGGGGGTGGGGGAAGACTGTGAAGTGGTGGGTGCTTTGAGTAACTTGATTGTGGTGATCATTTCACAATGTATAAGTATATTAAATCATAATATTGTATTTACTTGTAAAAAAAATCACATGTACAGCCTAAATATATACCATTTTTATTTCTCAATCATACCTTAGTAAAATTGGGGAGAAATAAATAAGTAAAAATAAAATTTAAAAGTTTAAGTAGTAAATAAATAGTGTATGTTTTGGTGATAAGCAGACTTGTGGTCAAGTTTTAACAGTTACTAACAGTAATTTATTTAACCTCGCTACTCTCATTTTTCTCACCTGTGTAGTGGGAATAAAAAACTCCACAGTCAATTAATTATGATGATGCAGGTAAAACAACTGGTAGGATAACCTGATTCATGAGTGTTCGATAAATGTTAGCAGCCATTACTAGTAATAATAATAGTAGTAGAAGACCTATAATAAATATTTGGTGAATGAATCAGTAGTCCACATTAGTTGATATAGTTTGATATAGTTGATATATGTAAAAGGAAAAAATGAAAAGTTGGGGGAAAAAAAGTATTAAGAGTAGAGTCAGAAGTTAAAGTATGCAGAGGAGCAGAGATGGTGTGGGAGGAGGGTCGGGGGAAGAGGTGTTTCCCTGTAGAACCCAGGTACCTCTTTCTAACTTTTCTAACTTTTTATGTTATAATAAAATAACATTATACTGAGAGAGTTCAGTGAGTCATTGAAAAATAGAAAAATAATATAGGTTCTTCAATAAAATGTTATAAGACTTGATACGAAAGAACTGTCCAGAACACTTTCCCAGTAGTACAGCTGTAGAGATTTTGAAGAACCTTAACTGGGAGCATTTTGTAGAATTATTGAAAATATTTTCAAAAAAATAAAGAATGCTACAGTATGGTTTTCAGGGTGTATTAAAACAGAATGCAGGATAGTATGTATAAAGGAGGATGGGGTGTGCCTGGGTGACTTAGTCAGTTAAGGGTCTACGTTCGCCTCAGGTCCCGATCTCAGGGTCCTGGGATCAAGCCTCATGAGGGGCTCCGTGCTCAGTGAGGAGTCTGCTTCTCCCTCTCCCTCTGTACAGCCCCTCGCGTATGCACACACACACAGGCTCTCTCTTTCTCTTTGAAATAAAATCTTTCAAAAATAAAAATAAATGAGGATAGGGGAATATATAGACATATGTATATTTGCCCTTGTTTCCATAAAGAAATACCGGAAGGATTAAAAACAGAATTAATAAAAGAGCAAGAGGGAACAGGCCAGATGGGGATGGAAGTAGAAGTGAGACATCTCAACATAGATCTTTCTCTATTGTTTTGATCTGTATACATGAATTACCTGCTTTTTTAAATGTAATAAGTAAGCATGTATTCAATTTTACCAAAAAAAGAAAAGAAATGATTTTTAATTTCTTTTGGTCACCTGGTAATAACACTTTTACTGTGTTTAGCTGGTTTTACAAGGACAAACTTCCTTAGGGCATGCTTCCCAGTATCTAGTGATAACCAAAATGAAATCTGTTTTGCTTGTAAATTACCTGTGAAACCACATTCTTCTAAATTGAGTTGGTAATCATTCTGGGCATCCAAGTAATGTGGGTTTCAGCTGATATAACAAGAAATGTTAAAGAAAGGAATGGGGAAGGCTCCTCTGGGAATATGGCTAGGACATACATCTTTCCAAATTTGGGGAGATACTTTTAAAGTAAAGGTACATTTAGCTACCTGTAAATGTATTTCTAAACATCTCTTATTTGGTGACAGCCTTTTCTTTTGGGAGCTGCTATCCCTTTCTCAATTGGGTGGGCTTCTGTTCTTTCTCTTGGGAGAGCCGCCCTATAAATACTGGTTCAGAACTTTACTAGATGAAAAAAAAAACATGGTAAAGACGATATAAGAAATTAGTCATCAAAGGATCATGCTATGCTGCCACTTTGTATACTTGCTTCTTAAGAGAACAGAAGTTATCTATCCTCTTTTCTCTTCTTGACTTTATTTACTGCTCAGATCCATCTGTGTGGAGCTACTTATAGCATTTCCTTGTGCTGTGGATTCTCTAAGATGGCAATAATATCAGCAGGTGTTACTCATATCTTTAAATTTTGTTTCTATTTGATAATTAAATCTTAGAGTAGTGTAAAAATACTGCATACTTGACACTGATTTTTTTCTTTTTTTAACTGAATTTTTCAATTCTTTTAAAGTGACAATTGAATTTATAAGTTTAAAATATGCTCATTCTCTTCAAAGCAATGCAATAGTTGCGTTCATTCAGTATTTGTAATACTTAGTATTTAAGTACCATATCCTTAGTTGAAGACTTTTCAGATGACCTCCACCCATAGTCCTTATCCAAATTCTTATTAAAACACTTGTCATTCTATATTATATTTATTTGTGAACACATTAATGTCCTCTGCTAGACCATGAGATCCTCCACAGCAGTTGTATTCCTTTCTACTCGCCTCATGGAAGTTCAGTAAATTGGTTGAGGGAGTGAATAAATCAGAGTTAGAGAAGGACATTCATAGATATTTTGATACTGTCTGTAATCTCCGTCTCTGTGCAAGAAGCTTAGGGAAAGTGAAAGAGGAACTGGAAATAATGAGTCAGACCTTTTGTAACTTTGAAAAGAATAAATGCAGGTTTGCATATATACAAAAAAGCAATGATTTTCAACCTTTTGGAAACTCATCCCACGCCTTTTGTGACACTTAAAGGAAGTCTCACTGAAGGTAACTGGGGTGTATACAAGATGATTTTGGACTTCTTGTCATATCAGAAAACAAAGAAGCTACGAAAGACTACTAGGTTCATGCCATGTACACATGAGCCAACATGAAATCATTCCCACTAGCCTAAAGGTAGGATACAATGACCGCAATCAGTTGATACACATCACATCGGAGCACCTGGGTGTCTCACTCAAGGTTAAGTATCTGCCTGTGGCTCCCTGCTCAGTGGGCAGTCTTCTTCTCCTTCTGCCCCCTCCCTACTTGTGCGTGCTCTCTCTGTCTCTCTCTCTCTCCCTCTCTCACTCGCTCTTGCTCACTCTATCAAATAAATAAAATCGTAAAAAAAATTGATGCACATCAGGACATCAAACATACTGAAGTTTATGACGATACTGAAAATAAATCTTAGTAACCTTTAGACGTTGCTGAGGGCATCAATTCATTATTCTAAAAACCAGTAGACAGAGAATTATCAGAGAATTATTAAACTTATTAAACTTATCCTGTTTCTTCTGTGCAAAGAGTACTAAATAGTTGAAGAGAACAAGTTCTCTGAGGAAGAACTGCAGCTGATACATGAAGAACAATCTTATAATTGGCATATCACCAGTATCACCATTTTGCAACCCTGAATGAGATAAAGATTCTAAACAGGGATTGTCAGTAACTGCTAGAAATCATTAGCTGGATTAGGCTGATAAAATCAGTATCTGCCAGGCAGCTTTAAGATCACAAAAGGACAGACAGACATTATTTTATTTCCCTGTGTGATGCAGTAAGAAACAGACCCAATAAAGAGTCTTGCCAAAAATTTGCACATGCACCTGCTTATACATAGAGTTACAACTAGGTTCACCATGAAATATAGCAGAACTTGACACCATAGAGTGCACCCATCCCGTCTAGATGGAAAATTCTCCTGCAGAAATGATCAAGTTTTTCAACAAACAAATGACTAGAAAGTTTTTAGAAGAGAAGATTAATTATTATTAGAAATTTAGGAAGCACATCAGCCAAATTAAATATATGGACCTTCTTTAGATCCTCATTCAGACTAACTAAAAAGACGTTTATGACACAAATCGGGATTTCAACACTATTTAGATATTAAGCATTGAGTTTTTTAATCAGACTAACTAAAAAGACGTTTATGACACAAATTGGGATTTCAACACTATTTAGATATTAAGCATTGAGTTTTTTAAGTAACATTAAGTATTAAATATTTTAAGGTATGATATTGTCATTGTGGTTATGTTTTTATAGGTCCCTATTTTTAAAAGATACATACTGGGGACGCCTGGGTGGCTCAGTCGTTAAACGTCTGCCTTCATCTCAGGTCATGATCCCGGGGTCCTGGGATCAAGACCTGCATCGGGCTCCCTGCTCAGCAGGAAGGTTGCTTCTCCCTCTCCCACTGCCCCTGCTTGTGTTCCCTCTCTCTCTCTCTCTCTCTCTCTCTCTCTCTCTCTGTAAAATAAATAAAATCTTAAAAAAAATAAAAAAAGATACTGAAGTATTTACAGATAAAAGTGAAATAATGTCAGAGACTTGATCTAGCTTGGTCGGGGAAGAAGCTGGGGCACATCTATTAGATGAAAAAAGATTTGCCCTATGTTGATATTGTTAAAGCTGGATGAATATAGATGAGTTTATCATATTTACCCTTTATTTTTTAATATGTTTAAAATTTTTAAAATGAATTTAGTTAAAAGTACATTTTCTTTTATCCTATTGTGGCTTTATAAAATCCCTGTACGTATACTACTTACCAGTATTTTGCTAATAAGAAAATGATGTCTTTCTTAAGAAACCTAAGGGCGTCTGAGTTACTAGCATATTACTGGAACTAGAACATGTTGAATAATCAGATTTGATAAAGGATTGAAGGGATTTTTGAGAACTCAAGAGAATTAAGGAGGAAGACTTTGTAAATAATGAGTATCCACTTTCAAAAAGGAAGTGTGGGATTGGCTAAGTAGACAATATACATTTTACTTTGGGGATGTAGGTAGAGAAGAGATGAGAAGATGGGGTCTTTGTAAGCTTTGGTTTAGTGGGGAGAATTTACAGGAATAGCAATTAAGTTAGCTTGAAGCAAAAAGCACCAATTATGTTTGGCAAAAGATAAGATCTAACTATAATGACGGTAATTGGTTAATAAAGATTGTGGTGAAGTTTTAAACTTTATTTGAAAAACTAATGTCTATCTATTCAGAGTTCGGAATAGGGTAAAAGAATTTTTGTAGAATGAGAGATTTGAACTGTTAAGTTGGGAGGAAAAAAAGTCAAACCTTGCTCACTAACTTCGTTTTGGGATTACCCATTCAAACTGTGGGCCATCATTTCTAAACTGTACCTCAGGATGCCTTTTGTAGTTCAGTTTCCTTTAATTAGATTTTATCTTCTTTCAAACCACCTATAGACATTTTAACTTGGTTATTCATCTTTTTTATGTCTAAAATTGACCTCTTTCTGTCAGGCTTCTAATCTTCCAGTCCTCTTTGAAGTCATTTTCTCTCTTATAGCCAAATTGTTATTAATTGCTTATTTGTAGTCTTTCATAATTTGTGTCTACTGTCAAACAGTCATTATTTCACGTCTTCCCGTAGTGGTCTTGTCAAGAAATTTTCCCTCTCCTATTCATCTCGATTATCAACAGACTACCTACCCAAACTAGTCTTGTGTCTTCACTTCTCCATTCATTCATATTCAGTGGCTCTCCCCATTGCCTATATCAGAGTCCAGACTTTAGTGTGACTCATTTATCAAAATTCTTAATTATAGCATAACTTGGAAATGTTGTGGGTTTGGTTCCAGACCACCACAACAAAGCAAATGTCATAACAAAGCAAGTTAAGCAAATTTTTTGGTTTCCCGGTATATATAAAAATTATATTTACACTATACTATGGTCTGTTTACTGTGCAGTAGCATTATGTCTAAAAAGACAATGAACATACCTTAATTAAAGCATATTTTATTGTTAAAAAATGCTAACCATCATCTGAGCTTGCAGTGAGTAGCACTCTTCTTGCTGGTGGAGGGTCTTGCCTCCTTGTTGACGGCTGCTGACTGATGAGGGTGGTAGTTGCTGTCGGGGTGGCCGTGGCAGTTTCTTAAAATAAGACAACAGTGAAATTTGCTAAATCAGTTGCCTCTTTCACAAACAGTTTCTCTATAGCATGCTGTGCTGTTTGATGGCATTTTACCCACAGGAGAAAAAACTTCTTTCTAGATGGGAATCAGTCAAATCCTGCCACTGCTTTCTCAACTAAGTTTATGTAATATTCTGAATCCTTTGTTGTCATTTCAACAATCTTCACAGCATCTTCAGAGGTAGATTCCATCTCAAAAAGGACCACTTTTTTTCATTCATTAGAAGTAACTCCTCACTCGTTGAAGTTCTATCATAAGATTACACAACTCAGTCCTGTCTTAAGGCTCCACTTTTAATTCTCTTGCTCTTTCCACCACATCTGCAGTTACTTCCTGCACTAGAGTCTTGAACCCCTCAAAGTCATCCATGAGGGTTGGGATCAGCTTCTTCCTCACTTCTGTTAATGTTGCTACTTTGACCTCTTCCCATGAATCAAATGCTCTCAAGGTTTTCAGTTTACTTTGCTTGGATCTATCACAGGAATCACTGTCTGTGGCAGCTGTAATCTTACAAAGTATATTTCTTAAATAATAAAGCCTGAAAGTCTAATGACCCCTTGATCCATGGACTATAGAATGGAAATTGTGTTAGCAGGCATGAAAACGACGTAAATTTCATTGTCCATCTCCATCAGAGCTCCTTGGGTGACCAGGTGCATTGTCAGTAAGCAATAATATTTTGAAAGGAATCTTTTTTCTGAGTAGTAGTTCTTAACAATGGGCTTAAAATATTCAGTGGATCATGTTGCAAACAGATGTGCTGTCATCCAGCCTTTGTTGTTCCCTTTATAGAGCAAAAACAGTGGATTCAGCATTATCGTTAAGGGCCCTGTGGTCTTTGGAATAGTAAATGAGCATTGGCTTCAACTTAGTCTCCAGCTGCATTACCTTCTAGCAAGAGAGTGAGCCTGTCCTTTGAAGCCAGGCATTGACTTCTCCTCTATAGTTATGAAAGTCATAGACGGAATCTTTTTCCAATATAAGGCTGTTTCATCTACATTGAAGATTTGTTGTTTAGTGTAGCTCCTGTCATTAATTCTCTTAGCTGGATCTCATGGAGAACTTGCTGCTGCTTCCATATCAGCCCCTGCTGCTTCACCCTGCACTTGATGTTATGGAGACGGCTTCTCTCTTTAAACCTCATGAACCAACCTTTGCTAGCTTTAGCCTTCTCTTCTGCAGCTCCCTCACCTGTCTCAGCCTTCACAGCATTGAAGAGAGGTTAGAGCCTTGCTCTGGATTAGGCTTTGGCTCAAGGGAATGGGGAAACTGTTTTGCTGTCCTATCCAGACCACTAAAACTTTCTCATATCAGTGATAAGACAGTTTTGGTTTCTTACCATTCATGTGCTCACTGGAGTAGCACTTTTTTTTTTTTTTTTTAATTTTATTTTTTATAAACATATAATATATTTTTATCCCCAGGGGTACAGGTCTGTGAATCGCCAGATTTACATACTTCACAGCACTCACCATAGCACATACCCTCCCCAATGTCCATAATCCCACCCCCCCAACCCCCCTCCCCCCATTAACCCTCAGTTTGTTTTGTGAGATTAAGAGTCACTTATGGTTTGTCTCCCTCCCAATCCCATCTTGTTTCATTTACTCTTCTCCTACCCCCTTAACCCACCATGTTGCATCTCCTCTCCCTCATATCAGGAAGATCATATGATAGTTGTCTTTCTCCGATTGACTTATTTCGCTAAGCATGATACCCTCTAGTTCCATCCACGTTGTCGCAAATGGCAAGATTTCATTTCTTTTGATGGCTGCATAGTATTCCATTGTGTATATATACCACATCTTCTTTATCCATTCGTCTGTTGATGGACATCTAGGTTCTTTCCATAGTTTGGCTATTGTAGACATTGCTGCTATAAACATTCGGGTGCACGTGCCCCTTCGGATCACTACGTTTGTATCTTTAGGGTAAATACCCAGCAGTGCAATTGCTGGGTCATAGGGTAGTTCTATTTTCAACATTTTGAGGAACCTCCATGCTGTTTTCCAGAGAGGTTGGAGTAGCACTTTTAATTTCTTTGAAGAACTTAAAATCCTTTGCATTTACAACTTTGCTGTTTGGCACCATGTTTACTAAGTTTAGTCCTAGCTTTTGATTGAAAATTGAGATATATGCAGCTCTTCCTTTCACTTGAACACTTAGAAGTCATTGTAGGGTTATTATTACTATTAATTAGGGTAATTTCAGTATTGTTGTGTCACAGAGAATAGGGAAATCCAAGGAGAGGGAAAGAGGGAAACAGTCAGTGGAACAGTCAGAACACACACATTTACAAGTGAACTTCACCATGTTACATGGGTATGGTTCATAGCACCCCAAAACAATTAGAGTAGTAACATCAAAAATCACTGGATTCAACGCCTAGATGCCTCAGTCTGTTGAGCTTCCAGCTTTTCGGTTTCAGCTCAGATTATGATCTCAGGAGTCGTGGGATCAAGTCCTGGGTCGAGCTCTGCGCTCAGCACAGAGCCTGCTTGAGATTCTCTTTCTCTCCCTCTGCCCCTCCCTCAACCCCACATGCTCCCACATGCACTCTCTCTCTCTCTCTAATATAAACAAGTAAATCTAAAAAAAAAAAAAAAAAAATCAGTGGATCAGGGATTACCCTAACAAATACAATAGTAATGATACAGTTTGAAATATTCTAACAGTTAACCAAAATGTGGCACAGAGACATGAAGTTAGCAAATGCTATTGGAAAAATGGTGCCGATAAATTCGCTCAATACAGGGTTGCCACAGACTTTAAATTTGTAAAAAACAACAGTATCTGCAAAGCACAATAAAAGGAGGTATGCCTGTATTTAATCCCAATCTGTTTTTCTTCATATTTGTTCCACCAAATCTCCAGTACAAATCTTTAAGTCTTTTGTAGTTAACCTTGTTTAGAATAGATATTGTCTAGAATTAGATACCACACTAATATCTGTCTTCACTCATGCCTTTTCCTTCCCCAGGAATTCTTTTTTTCCTATGCAAGTCCTGCATATACTACATGTGAATCCCATCAGACTAAGCCCCCATTACTAACCCATTTCTCTGTACAGTCGTCTGCAATACCAACTCTCTGTTGAACTTAAAAACCACTTACTATTGGCACATTGTCTTGTTTTAATAATGTTACTTTTTCATAAATCCATGGTTTGTCTCTCTAATTGAGTTGCAAGTCTCTTCTAGGGAAAATTTTGGTTTTGTATGTCATTATTGAGTTTTCCACAGTCTCGGAGTACTGTGCATATTTTAGGTGTTCAGTAAATATTGTTATGTATGAGTTATGAGTAGTGATTGGTCAGTGTCTTGAGGATTCTTTAGAAATAATCTGGGTGCTTTTTTGGTTTTGTTTTCATTTCTGTGGTGTAGATTTGTATAGTGCTCTCTAAAGGCAGGGGTAAGAGTTCAGTTGCTCTAGGTGCTACCTTGAGTTTCTATTTCATATGTGTGGGAGCTTTTTTTACACAAGTTAAAAGGAAGCATATAAGGAATTGAGATGACTTTGTTGTGTTATTTTAGGACTTTTTCTGTTGTTATACTGCATAATATAATTTTTGAAAGAGCTTATTTATTCATTTGGAGAGTGCGTTTGCGAACAGGGGGAAGAGCAGGAGAGGGAGAGAGAATCCTAAGCAGACGCTGTGCTGAGCATGGAGCCTGACACAGGGCCTGATCTCACGATCCTGAGATTATGACCTGAGCTGAAATCAAGAGTCAGAGGCTTAACTGACTGAGCCACCCAGGCACTCCCTACATGTATAATTTTTTAGACAGTCATTAGTTTAAGACAACTCATATAGCACTTGAATGTGCAAAACATTTAATTATATAGTATTATATGCCTAATGAATATGATACTTGAATGGTTGTATTTTGTTCAGCATTCAAATCGTGTTTTTAATTATGTTATAATTTTACTGTATTTGCATGAATCCATTTTACTGTAAAAAAGCTCCTGAAACATTAGGAACAGTAACTTGGTTTGCTGTCAGCTATTGCTAGCTAGAGAGCTTTTCCATCATGTTAGTAGTGAGGATTTGTAATTCAAGCATTTACACAAAAAAAATAGTTCTTCTCAAATAAAAGGTTCAAAGGTCTGTTAGAATTGTATCACTTGTTAATCACGTAATATTTTAGTAGTGGTGAGAGTGTAAGCATTACCTTCTGGTTCTTAACATAAAACTTTTTATTTTGTTTTATAGAATAATAATAACCTGGATGCTTGCTGTGCCGTTCTCTCTCAGGAGAGTACAAGGTATCTTTATGGTGAAGGAGACTTGAATTTCTCGGATGACTCTGGAATTTCTGGCCTACGAAATCACATGACTTCTCTCAACTTGGACTTGCAGTCACAGAATGTTTACCACCATGGAAGAGAAGGAACTAGAATGAATGGAAGCAGGACTCTAACGCACAGCATTAGTGATGGACAACTTCAAGGTGGTCAGCCCAATAATGAACTCTTTCAACAGGAGCCACAGACAGCACCAGCTCAAGTTCCTCAAGGCTTTAATGTTTTTGGAATGTCTAGTACATCTGGTGCTTCAAATTCAGCACCACATCTTGGATTTCAATTAGGCAGCAAAGGAACATCTAACCTTTCTCAACAAACTCCCAGATTTAATCCCATTATGGTAACTTTAGCCCCAAATATCCAGACTGGTCGTAACACTCCCACATCTTTGCACATACATGGTGTACCTCCACCTGTACTTAACAGTCCACAGGGAAATTCTATCTATATTAGGCCTTACATTACAACTCCTAGTGGTACAACTCGACAGACGCAACAGCATTCTGGCTGGGTATCTCAGTTTAATCCTCTGAACCCTCAACAAGCCTATCAACCTTCACAACCTGGTCCCTGGACTACTTACCCTGCATCGAATCCTATGTCACATACCTCAGCCCAGCAGCCAAACCAGCAAGGCCACCAGACCTCTCATGTCTACATGCCTATCAGCTCACCTACTACTGCACAGCCACCAACAATTCATTCATCTGGTAGCTCACAGTCTTCTGCCCATAGCCAATATAACATTCAGAATATTTCAACAGGACCTCGAAAAAACCAGATCGAAATCAAACTTGAACCCCCACAAAGAAACAGCTCTTCAAAATTGCGTTCTTCTGGACCTCGAGCCTCCAGCAGTTCATCTTCAGTCAACAGCCAGACCTTAAATAGAAATCAGCCCACTGTTTACATAGCTGCCAGTCCCCCAAATACTGATGAGATGATGTCCCGTAGTCAACCCAAGGTCTATATTTCAGCTAATGCTGCCCCAGGAGATGAACAGATCATGCGGAACCAGCCCACTCTCTTCATATCCACAAACTCTGGAGCATCTGCTGCCTCCAGGAATATGTCTGGGCAAGTGAGCATGGGTCCTGCCTTTATTCATCACCACCCTCCCAAAAGTCGAGCAATAGGCAGTAACTCTGCAACTTCTCCTCGAGTCGTGGTCACTCAACCCAATACAAAATATACTTTCAAAATTACAGTTTCTCCTAATAAACCCCCTGCAGTTTCACCGGGGGTGGTGTCCCCTACCTTTGAACTTACAAATCTTCTAAACCATCCTGATCATTATGTAGAAACAGAGAATATGCAGCACCTCACGGACCCTGCTTTAGTACATGTGGATAGAATAAGTGAAGCACGGAAGTTGAGTATGGGATCTGATGATGCTGCCTACACTCAAGGTAATAACACTGAAGGTGGGGTCACGTTCCATGCTGGGCTTTTTGGTGTCCATTTGATTTCACATGTAGAAATGACTATCAGCGTTATTAGTTCATCTTTTGTAAGTGTTAAATCATACTACTTTTAAAGCCTCTGAGAGTATTCGGACAAATTGTGAATTTCATTTTTACTGCCGTATAACTTAAAGTTTGAAGGATAAGGTTATCACATCTGCAGCATAATCCACCCTGGTTTGCTTACTTTCTTAATATTTTAAGACTTGCTTTTCAGTGAATTCTCTCCTCTGTGGTGTTGTTGACTTGCCTTGAAAATTTCTAGAGATAAAAATTCATAAAAACACATTTTAGTAAGAGATTTAGGGGCCTCGGATAGTCAGTAAATCTGCCTGCTTTGACCAGGCGATTTCTCTATTCTTCCAGTACTTTCATTTTTCTAATATAATATTGTTAGTCTTATTTTATATCAAAATCTAACTTCTTGCAAGTCCTAGAATAATTTACCTTTAAGAGAGATTTTGAATTCTGTTTGCAGTATGTGTTTCTTTCAGCCTCCCTTAAACATCAACTAAAGCAGCCTTTCTTTTTATTTGGAACCATGGATAAAAACATTGGTGAGTCTATCTCACTTGATAATCCTTTTCTGAAATAAGCTAGTTGATATTGGCATAATACTAAATTACATCACTTAATTCAAGTAGAGACAATTTCTGTCTTATATATTTGATTCCTTAAGTTACTTCATCTTCAGTAGGAAACCATTAAACTCCTTCATTGTGTGTTTTCTTGACTATTGATGCAGTTTTGTAGATTAGCTGGGAGTCCTTTAGAGCAACAACATATCGTGGTCATTTTTGGATCCCAGTGAGTTGTTCCAAGTATTGTAGGTTGGAAAATACTATGTTATCACCCCTTTGCAACATGCAGCCCCATACAACCACTAGTACCACTTGTCCTTTTAAAATCTTCTAAAAATAGTGGTTTTACTGCTGAGCTTCTCAGAGGAGCCAAATTGTTTGGGCTTATTTTGTGTTTTAAACTACTATATTCTTGTGATTCTCAACTCAAGCTGGGCTGTGATGCTTTCAGATTTCATAAAACACCTGTGGAGCTTTTCAGTAAGGATGCCCAAGGCTCATCCCAGACTTGCTCAGTTAGAATCTCTGAATGATGAAGTCTAGGTGTGCAGGTGTGTTTTAAAGGTCCATGGGTGATTCTGATTGCACTAGAAATTGTGCTAAAACTGGACACATTTTTGTTTAGTTTCAGTCAGTGCATGAATTTTAATACACCTTTATTAATTTTCCTGATATTTAATTCCTGTTCTCCCACAGTCCTCTTCTCTTTCTCTCCTTCCATCAAAATAGCAGCTTTCCTGTATTTAGATACTTGCTGTTTCTTAAATGGAGAATAAATTGTTGTGTGAAGATAATTTGATAAAGAGAATTTTCCACTGAAATGGACATCATCACATTTAACTAGAGTGTGAATATAAAGTGTTTTAAACTTGTTACCTCCAGTTTCTCTCATTGTCTGTTGAATCTACTCCAGGCAGGATTTTACCCACTATAGTTACCCAGAATGCTGTCAAGGTCATGAGTGACAGCATTGTTACAAAATCCATGGTCTCCTTTCAGCCCTCAGCTTCCTTGATGTATGTATGTATCAGCAGCATTTACCAGTCAAGCACCCTCTTCACTGTGAAACATTTTGTTCATTCAGCTTCCAGGATACTACTGTAGAATTTCCACTGCTCTTTTTATTCTTTGCTGATTCTCCCTCCCTCATCTCTTACCTCTTTATCCTTCCACTTCTCAAAGAAACGAGCTCAAAACCTTAAAGCTTAATCCTTAGGCCTTTCTCTTTTCTGTCTGTACCATTCCCTAGGTGATATCATTCAGTATCATGATTCTAAATATTATGTGCTAATGCTGGAGCACCTGGGTGGCTCAGTTAAGCATCCCACTCTTGATTTCTGCTCAGGTTGTGATCTCAAGGTCATGGGATCAAACCCCATGTTGGACTCCGTGCTCAGCGCAGTCTACCTAGAGATTCTCTCTCTTCCTCTATCCCTCCCATTGGCATGTGCGCACACTCCCTCTCTCTCTAGATAAATAAAATCTTTTTAAAATAATAAAAATAAATAAATAGCATGTGCTAGTGATTCCCAAATTTGTAACTCTAACCTGAACTTATTCCCCGAATTTCAAGCCAGTTGCTTTAACTATTTAATATCTCCATTTGAATGTTTACTAGGCATCTCAAAATTTCTGTATCTGCAATACCTTCTGACATTCCACCAGCTTACTCTTCCTGTGATCAGTCCTCCCATCTCAGTTAGTGGCAACTGAAATTTTTTAGTGCTTAGGCCAGATACTTCAAAAACACCCTTGACTCCTTCTTTCTTTCATATTTCACATTTAATTTGACAGTAAAATATGTCAACTCTAACCTTCAAGGTGTATCAGAAGTTTTCTCTCTTCTTACCACCCCATGTCACCATTAGATCTGAGCTACCATCATCTCTTAAATGGATTATTGCAGTAGCCTACCTGCTTTCACTCTTGCTTCCTTGTGGTCTTTTTTCAGCTCAGCAGCCAGAGAGACTGTTAAAAAACGTGAATGAGATTATCTCTGCAGATGATGGCTGTTTCATTCCGAGTAAAAGCTATGAAGCCACTACCCATCCCTCATCTCTTTTCCTTCTGCTTACCACTTCACTCACTGTTCCAGCCCTGTTGGCATTCCTTAAACATGGTAGGCATGCCTTAGGCTCTTCATATTTGGCTGTTTTCTATGTCTCAAATTCTCTTCTCCCAGAATCCATGCTTATCTCCCTTCAGATCTTTACTCAAATGTCACCTTCACTCTTTCCATGAGATTATCTTTGATCTTCCTATCTTAATCTCCACCCAGCATTTCCTGTCTCCTTCCTTGCTTATATTTGCTTGGGGGGTTGGGGGGTGAATAATATTAAGACACAATAGCTAATACCTGCTAAAAGTTTACTATGTGCCAGGCAGTTTTCTGAATGCCCATTCATTTCTCACAACCAAGTATAAAGTAGACCCTAGTACTATTCCTATTTTCAGATTAAAACACTTAGGAACAGGGGCCACCTGCATGACTCAGTCAGTTAAGCGTCCAGATCTTGATTTTGACTCAGGTCATGATCTCAGGGTCACAAGATCGAGCCCCACATTGGCCTCCATACTGAGCATGGAGCCCGCTCTGAATTATCTTCTCTCTTATTTATTTAATTTATGAACATACTGGGTAAGTAAGAACCTTGCCAAAGGACAAGTAACAGAGTCAACAGCATTGTAATAATAAACCCTCTGGAAAGATGCTTCAAGTTTGTCTTGTAGCTTCACGTCACCCCTGGTACATCATTGTGGGGACCACATGTGCCCCAGTTTAAGAAGTGTGAAGTTAAAAGATCACTCAATGAAAAGTAAAACAAAAACAGGCAGCTATAGAGAAAGAAATCACAACATACGGTTGTAATTAGGAAAACAATTTGAAAAATAAATACCCTGGAGTGGTATAGGGAACACCTTCTAAAGGCATCTAAAGGTTTAAAAAAAAAAAAAAAAAAGATTAAAAAAATTGCTGATGAGTGCAGGCTCTGGTCTGAGAGCTCAAAGTCTACCCAAATAGCAAATAGCAGCGTTCCTCAGAATCTGCCACTCAGATTACTTCTCTTCACTAACAGCCTTCAGAACATTTAAACTACCATGCTCACTTTCTTTAAACATATCTACGTGTGAAATTCTGAATTTCATAACATCCATGTGGCCATGCACCCTTGTATTTTCTCCTTGCGTGTACACCGTATTGGGGAGATACTGTTCTGCAGCCTTCCATCTCGTTTCCTTCTGTTTCGTATGGAACTACTGTTGTTGACCCAGATTTATGCATATCCAGTGACAAAGTTTTGATTGAGTGGGGTTTTTTTGACTCGGTTCTATTAGTATCAAAGGATTGTTCTTTTCTGAAATTACATCTTTTTTTTTTTTTAAAGATTTTATTTATTTGATAACAAGAGAGAACACAAGTAGACAGAGGCAGACGGTGGCGGGGGGCGGGGTGTGGGAAGCAGGCTTCCCGCTGAGCAGAGAGCCCAATGTGGGGCTCAATCCCAGGACCCTGGGATCATGACCCGAGCTGAAGGCAGAGGTTTGACCCACTCAGCCACCCAGGTGCCCCAAAAATGCATCTTTTATGATGTTACCTTACATGTACATGATGCTCTGCCGTTCCTGTAGCGCTCACTACCATACTACCAGAGAATACTGATCTTTAAGCAAGCATCTTTCCTCAACTCTGATTTCTGTGGGGTTGGCAATAAAGAGAAAGGCAATCTCTCTTCCTCCTGCCGTGAAATTGATCTTTCTATAGTTCCTGGAACATACTGTTTCCAAGTAAGAAAAGAAGCTGAGCCAGGTACTAGAGTCATAGGAAAATATTTTTCTCAGACTGAGGAGGGAACATACACATAGATACATTTGGTAAACAAAATGCATTATTTTTTTCATTTGTATTTCATATAACATTTTAAATCTACAATAAAACATTTCAAAAATGAGAATTTATGTTTTAAAAAGATACATTGTTGGATATGCCCTCTGCTATAGAATGAGCAGAAGAAAAAGATGTAAATTAATGAAACTTCTACCACGATCCTACTTATTTCTCCACCAAATCTCCCACTGCCACTGCTAAAGGAAATAAATTGCACTTGAGTATTTAAACTACCACAGGAACCAGAGACACAAATGATTGCCCAGTAGAAAGGACAAATTCAGGTTTGAGAGAAGTTCCATTTCATAGTCTATGGATATGAAGAAGACTCTTATTTTACCTGCTAAGAAGAACAAAGATTGAAGCGAAAATTGCTCAGCAGCAGTAAGATTACTGTGTGACCAAATGGCTCCATTTACCCCCCTTCAGTTTTACTACCTGACTCTACCTAACTTCTGAAAATACCAGTAAATACCTGATTATTCACTGTATTCTGAGGCTTTCTCGTGTTTTCTGTTCATAGAAGTATGCTCTTAGTAACACTGGCAACAATGATGTGGAGAACAAATGCTTCACTCATTCAAACCAGTTTTCCTGGCCAAGGGAAAGGCCTGCTTTCTAAGCTAGAAGCTCTTAGAAACTACCACTGCTGCCAAAACATGACTTCTTCTCTGTTACTTTACAGAAATCCGTCTGTGCGGTGTTAAAAGTTACATATGTAAGGTCATAAACATTTTTAATGATACTTCAGTACTTTCCTTCCAGTTGTATTTATAGTCCTGTCATATTGTTAAGCAGTAGCCTTGACTTTGAACCTAAAATAGAAAAACAAATAAGAAAATTTATGACGTGAAAATGAGCTTCTTGGACTTTGTATTTCTTATTCCTTGTCATTTTCTTTTTTATCAGTGCTTCTCTCCAAATCACACCTTTCTGTTTAATAAGATTTAATAAAAATGCTTAATCATGACAAAAATTGAGAGAGCTAAGTATTCTTTCCAAGAGGAGATATAACTTCAGTTAGTTCAGATTTTTTATTTTGCCTTTTGCCTTTATTTTATGCACCTACTGATTAGAAATGCCTTTTTTGACTTACTGTGTTGACCTTGAGATTATGTTAAGTAATTAAATCAAAGTGAAGCTTAATTGACATCAACCTGTACAGAATTTTCATAGTTTCTTCCCAATCTCGAGACTAACTACCTTTTTAAATTTGAAATAAATCTCAGGGTTGGAAGAGACTTTAAAATTCATCTCAGATTCTTCAGAGGTTATCTAATCCATTTGCTTATCCAACACCTTAATCCTACAAGGTCCCCAGTAAGTATGAATCCATTCTGTACATGCTTGCATAGCTGAAGAACACTGCACTCTTCTAGCAAGTTATTTCCTATATTAAACTGACCTTTTTAAAAAGTATTATGCAACATACACATATGATAAAAGAAATTTCAACCCCCCAAAAAAGGAAGTTAGAATAAAAGTGGGTCTTCTTTCAGCCCCTACCTTAATCCTTTCACCAGCCCTCCCAGCGCTTAACTCTCAGTGGTAACCTCCGTTAGCCATCTTTATCCTCCTTGGCTTCATAATCACAGGCGCACACACACCCCATCTGTAATGGGGATACACTATCCATATGTGGTGTGTATACATGAATACACATGTGCAGGATTTTATCATCTGTACATACCCTTTGGTATATATAACGTAGAGAGAGACGACACAGTTTTTGCTTAACATCTTAAGATCATTGCATTTTGGCATGTACAAATCTATCTCATTCTTCCTTAAAAAGTTTAGTCATGGGGCACCTCGGTGGCTCAGTCAGTTAAAAGGTTTAGTTATTATTTTAATAGCTTTATTAAAATAGAGTTAATCCCATGAAGTTCACTTACTTACAGTGTACAAATCAATGATTTTTGGTATAGTCGCTTACATGCCACCAGAAACAACAACCAATGTTAAACATTCTTCTCCCCTCAGGAGGAAACTGCACACCCTTTAGCCATCACCTGCCTGTCTCATTACCTCCAGCCCTAGTCCTAAGCAGCCACTCATCTACTTCTAGATTTACATCTTCTGGATACTTCATATAAATGAAATTATATAATACATAGTTTTCTGTGACTGGCTTTTTTTCACCTAGCATAATGTTTTAGAAGTTCATCCATGTTGTAGCATGTGTTAGTACTTCATTCCTTTTTATAGCCAAATAATGCACTGGTGAAGAGAGAGACACTACACTTTTGTTTGTTCGTTCATCAGTTGATGGACATTTGGCTGTTTCCATCTTTCGGCTATTACAAATAATGCTACTGTAAACATTCATGTACACTTTTTTGTGGACATTTGTTTTTATATCTCTTGGACATATACTGGGAGTGGGATTCCTGATTCACATGGTAATTCTCTGTTTAACCACTGAGGAACTGCCAGACTGTTTTCCAAAGTGACTGCACCATTTGGCAGATTCCACCAGCTGTATATGAGGATTTTGATTTCTCTACATCGTCAACAATATTTGCCATTGTTTGACTTTGAATCTTGCCATCCCAGTAACTGCAAAGTCGTATCTCCTTGTGGTTTTGAGTTGCATTTCTCTGATGGCTAATGACATTGAAGGTTACTACGGTGTTTATTGGCCATTTGTCTATTTTCTTTGGAGAAATAACCTATTTATATCCTGTGCCCCCATTTAAATTGGGTAATTTGTCTTTTTTTTTTACTGACTTAGGTGAATTCTTTGTGCTTTCTAAATGTAAGTCTCTTATATGATTTGTAATTATTTTTTCCTATTCTGTGAATTTTCTTTTTTTTTTTCCTTTTTTTTAAGTAAGCTCTACACCCACCCAACAGGGCTTAAACTTACCACCCCCGCAATCAAGAGTTGCATGCTCTACCGACTGAGCCAGCCAGGCATCCCGTCTTTTTCTATTTTCTTAATAGTGCTCTTTGCGGCACAGAAGTTTTTAACTTAGCTACAGTCCAACTTATTTATTTTGCTGTTTCTCCTTTCATTGCTCATGTTTTCGGTGTCATATCTAAGAATCAGTTGCCAAATCAGAGGTCATGAGAATTACTCCCATGTTTTCTCCCAAGAGTTTTATAGTTTTAATGCTCATATTTTGATCTTTGATGTATTTTGAGTTAATTTCTATATACTAGTATGAGGTAAGAGCCTAACTTCATTCTTTCACATGTGGCTTATCCAGATATCCCAACACCATCTGTTGAAAAGACTTTTCTTTCCTCACTGAATGGTTTTGGCACCCTCATAGAAAATCAGTTGACCTTAAGCACATAGGTTTATTTCTAGACTCTTAATTATTTTTCATTGATCTGTATGTCTACCTTTATGTCAGTACTATACTGATTGATTATTGTTACTTTGTGGTAAGTTTTGAAATTGAGACATGTAAATTCTGCATTGTTCTTTTTCAAGATTATTTTGGCTATTTGTGGTCTCTTGTTCCATATAAATTTTAGAATCAACTTGTCAATTTCTACAGAGAAGTCAGCTGGGATTCTGATAGGATTTGCACTAGAATATTTTTCTACATATACTTGATTTAAAAAAAAAATAGAATCAAAACAAAAGGGTATGTACTGAAAAGTTCCCCTCACCAGAGACAACCAATAGTTATTCACAAATATTTCATTTTGTATTTTTCTAAAAATTGAAACTGTCTACCAAGCATATATATATATGTATATAAGTGTATTTATATACATATATACACACATATTTACACCTCTTTTTGTACAAATATAGCATTTTGCTTTTTTGTCATTTTTTTGTCTCTGTCTCTTTGAGACTATTCCATGTCAGCAGGTGCAGATCTCTTTTCTTAAAAAATGGCTGCATAGTATTTTGTGCCATAATCCATAACCAGGCCTTTCTTGATAGATAGACCTTAAGGTCTTGTTTTTACAAACTGCTGCAGTAAAAATCCTGTACATACATATTTATGCCCGTGTCCAAGTATGTTGGCAGAAGAGATTAGATTACCAGGAGTGGAATTGCTGTGTCAAAGGATATGTGTATTTTTAATTTTGATAGATATATCATTTAGCCTTGGTTATGCTTCAGTAACAAACTGGCTTTAACAACCAAGGTTTATCTCTAGCTCACTTGCCACTATAGATTAGCTGGTGGGCTCTGTTCTGTATCATCCTCACTTAAGGACCCAGGTTGAGGGAAGCTCCATTCCATGCCCCCACGAGTGGTCAGGCAAGACAAAAGAAATACAGCAAATCGGTACTGATTCCTTAAGCTTCTATCCTGACATATTACTCTTTAGTAAAGCAAGTTACTGAGCCACATCTAACCACATCTGATTGCTAGAGAATGGGGAGGCATAATTCTACTATACATACCCGGAAGGCAGAGAGCCAGAAATATTTGGTGAAGGACACCAATGTCTACCACAGAACATGTTGCCAATTTCAAGACTCTATCTACCAGTTTATACTCTCATATTTGTAATTATGGCAACATTTTTTTTTGCAACATTTATAAGGATGTTCCTTTCTTCCCTCCCCTACCCATCACTATGTAGGTGATTGAAAAATATGTATATATCTTTGTCAGTCTAGCAAGCTAAAATGTATTGTTTTGGATTTTAAAAAATTGCATCTTTAAATATGAGTGAGATTGAGCATCTTTTCCTGTATTAATTTTTAAGCCATTTATATTTTGTGAACTTGCCTGTTTTTGTGGGATACCTGGTCTGTTTTTTTCTAATACATGATTACTTTTAACTTGATGAATAAATTTTTTTGTTTTATAATTTTTTTTTACTTTTGTATGTTCAAATTTGCCAATCTTTTTTTCCTTTCTGGTTTCTGGGGTTTATGTCTTATTTAGAAACTAGCCCTTCGGGGCGCCTGGGTGGCTCAGTGGGTTAAAGCCTCTGCCTTCCGCTCAGGTCATGGTCTCAGGGTCCTGGGATGGAGCCCTGCATAGGGTTCTCTGCTCACAGGGAGCCTGCTTCCCCCTCTCTCTCTGCCTGCCTCTCTGCCTACTTGTGATCTCTATCTGTCAAATAAATAAGTAAAATCTTTAAAAAAAAAAAAAAAAAGAAAGAAACAAAGAAACTAGCCCTTCACAACATTCCAGTATTTCAAAAGACCAGAAATCTTGCACATACCTTCTCGTAAATTATAGTGATAGTCTTTGAAACTATATAGAACTGGCCTCATTTATCTTACCTGTGGCAACCCTTCAAAAGAAAATAACTACCATATTCCCACTTTAAAAGGATAAGCCTTTTTAAACTATAAATGTCCCCAGTTTCTTTAATGGTTCATCCATTTGTATTTCTTGGAGGCTCTTTTGGCTTCTCTAAGGCCTGGTTTTCTTTTTCTCTAAAACAAAAATTTTAGATAGTATCTGTATCTTAATGCTGTAAGATTGCATTTAGAATCTTACTTATGTACAAATTAGGCCAAAAAAGTGTTACCTAGCAGAAGTCTCATACTCATCTATTATTAGTATGAAGTATAAGTAATTTAAGATTCTTAAAAATAATTACAGGAGTTTAGCATCATTCCTCATAGTTTTGTTATTTCTGTTACCCAGATTACAGGCCTAGTTGCAGCACTGTTGAAAGATCTGATTTCAGACTCTCCTTAAAAATGGGAAAGTAGATGAAAACATTAAGATGTTTATTTTAATGAGTAATTGCCATCTTTGAATCCTTTGTGACTCCATCACTAAACAAGTGACAATAATTACACATTAGCATATAAAACGAATACCCCTGCTGTCAACAGTTAGAGTCTAGAAAAGTCTTGATTTATTTTAGAAGCTGACATTGTACCTTGTTAGGTACAGTCACTTAGGCATGTACCTGACTTAGGCATATAAAATCATTATGACAGACAAAAGTATAAAAGACATTAGGAATAAATATCTATTATGTTTCCAATGGCAAATTTCTCTCTCTCTCTCTTATAATAAGCCCAAGATCTTTGTATCCATAAATACCTGTTATATTTTCCAGTGGCAAAGGTATTCTTTTAATATGTGCACTGCATACTCCCCCCCCTTTTTTTTTAACTTTTGGAGAAATTAGATGTTATTTACAATATTAAATACCTAAAATTAGTAAAGCTAACATCATCTGAAACTTGAGGTGTGTTTTTCTAATTACAAATAAAGTTGAGTAAGAAAGTGTTTCCATCGCTCCCTGGAAGTTGACAAAAGCTGGATAAAGACTAAGCTTTCTAAAACTGCTGCTTAAAAGAAATGCCTAGAGGGGTGGCTGAAGGGCCCTAGTATTTGAATTAACTAATGGTTATTTTAACAACCACAAGAGGGAGTTGCATGCTTAAATTACCTTTATCTACTAAAATGTAATTTTGACTGAAAGAGGATTTCAAAAGGTACTGAATATTTTTTCTCTGTTATTCATCTTCCCTGTTTTTGTATTTCAAAGGTAAAGTAGATAGGTTTAGAAAACAAAGTCGATGTGTGATCGAGATGTTAAATACATAAGTTATTTTATTTTCTTGGTAGAACTAGCATATAAAAAAAAGCTACCTTTCTGCATTGTGAGCAACCTAGAAGTCTTGCCATATTTCAAATGTATTCAGTTGCACTGTGATAAATACTAAAGGTAAACATTCAAGGAAACTCTAAAATAAATTTCATGTTTTTGTTTTATTAATATTTTTATCTCTTAGACCAAAAATTAGTATTTTACTCTGTCATTCATTGAAAGTCAAATTGTCATTATTTTACATTTAACAGATATTTATCAAGTGCCTACTTGATAGGTTGTCAAGGTTTAATACTAGATACCCCGTGGTACAAAACTGAATTCAGTGTTTACTCTCAAGGAGCTTGAGGTTTAGTTGAGACATGTACTTAATAATGAAAACTCAAAAATGCTGCATTTTTCCAAGTGTAAAATGAAGTGAACTAACAAAAAAAGTTTCTTCTTTAGTGGGATATTGATTTATAAATACAAAGTAATAATATATAAGCTCTTGAAATAGTTCAACTTTGTTTCCTTCCTTGACATTTTACTCATGGTATTATTTAATGTCCTTTGAACAGGGAGTATAGAAATTGACTTAAATTCCTTAACTATTAAAATTATCTTGGGGGTGCCTGGGTGGCTCGGTTGGTTAAGCATCTGACTCTTCAGTCCATGTCTTCAGCTCAGGGTTATAAATTCAAGCCCTGCACTGGGCTCCACATCCAATCCAGAAAATCTCAGATTCCAGAATAGTAAAAATGTAATTAATGTGTTTTTGGCTGAATGAAATACTGTTACAATGCAAACAAATAAAACTAAAGCACAGTCTTTACCAATGCCTTACTGTTGTCATGTATGACTGGATATTATTTTACCAAGGTATGCATGCTTGTATACATTTATATATATTTTATAGTATCTTATATAGTATAGTTATAGTATCTATATACCTATAGTATACTATAGTCTTATAAATATAGTTATAAAATATAAATATGTATCTAATATATATAGACAAAATTATGTATCTAGGTTTAGGTTTATCTTTAAATTATCCTTGTTCCACATTCAGTGAACTCCTTCAGTTTAAAGGCTAGTGTTTTCTTTCAGTTCTGAAAATCCCCTCCTGATTCCTGTTTCTCCATTGTTTCTTTCTAGAACTTCTCTTATACAACTCTTTGACTTCCTAGACAAGCCTACTCTTTCTCATTGTTAATCCTCAAATATTCTACCTCCTTATCTTTCCTGTTCTGTAATTGAGTATACTTCCTTAATTTTTGTTCCAACCCAGGTATGACATTTTCATTTCTGCAAATGCTGTTTTTAATTTCTAAGAGCTAGTTATCTAATTCTTTTCTCACAGCAGATTGTTTTATGGATATTTGAATATCACAGATCACTTAATGATGCTAATTAGGATTTAAGTTTTTGTCTATCTCCTAAATTATCTCTGCTTAATCTGGATTTTATCTTTCTCTTTATCTAGATCTTTTACATGTCAAATGTTCCTGAAATATGTGGTGATCCATGGCTGTTGGTTTATATATAAGAATGAAGGACTGTGAAAGCTAACTCCCTTAGGTAGAGCCTGATTCAGACCAAAAGTGTCTTATTTATAAAAATACTGTAATTGGGGTGCCCAGGTGGCTCAGTTGGTTAAGCATCTGCCTTCAGATCAGGTGACAATCTCAAGGTCCTGGGATCCAGCCCCATATCAGGCTCCCTGCTCAGCAGGGAGTCTGCTTATCCCTCTCCCTCTGCCCAACCCGGCTCCCCTGCTCCCCAACTCGTGCTTTCTCTCACTCAGTCTTTCAAATAATTTTTAAAATGACTGTAATTAATTTTCTTCATTATGAGTCTGATAACAGTTCTTAATGTGTATGTAGTGTATAATGGTTTATATGGTAAAAGTTAAAATTAGGAGACAGACTACAACTAGAGAACAAGAGTTCATTGGCTTTAGCTGAATTTTCATGATTTACCTTGACACCCCTCTTTTCTTTGTCATTCATCTTTCCCAGATTTCTATCTGAAAATCCCAAGCCACAAATGAAAGTGAACTAGACACATAAAAATCCAGGCCCTTAGAAGAAAGAATTGCTAAGAAAGAGAGAGTCATATATCTTTCCTGCTATCTTCAGAGCATTTTTTATTTTGTTTATAATTGACAGACATACTTAAGAAATCCCAAATAGTCTATAAACTACATTTGTCACTTCTAAGTAATATAGTCATTATAACTCTGCTCTAAGTTTTTTGTTTTCACTGGAAAGAAATCTCTCATAAATTCTCAGACTATGGATTCACAATATTTTACTTTAGGGCTTCAGGCTAATCATAGGATATATCCTGCCATTTTCCCCAAAGGCAAGCCATGTCATTAGCCATTGTAAAAACGTCTCTCTTTATGAATGTAATATTTTTTTCTATTTCAGAAACATTCTGAAGAATTTACTCTTTAACTTCAAAATATCCCCACAACCTTTAGCAGCTCTGGCTCCTTCATTTTTCTAAATCTTTTTTGAATCAGATTTCTGGCTGTTGTTAAAAGATATCTCCTACTAACATCGGTCTTCTGTCTAGCTCTTAACTCTGTGGTTTACTTTCGTATTTTGATAGAAACATTAAAACTATCATATTGGGGATTACTAATGGAGCTCTCTCTGACTGGAAGAGTGTTCAGCCCCTGTCCTGGAATGTATGTTCTGAAATACACTGGTTGGAAAATAAATTTGAATGTTCTTCTATTGTTTTCGAAACAAAGTTGGATGCTAGCTACCCGCCTCCCCGAATTTTATCATTAAGAAGCCTCTTTATCTCATAACATACTTTGCCCTAAAGTCATTTTTTTTTTTTTTCCTGAAATGGGTATTACTACACTTGGTTTATTTTGATTTTATACTCACCTGGTATGTCACTTTCAAAACTTCTCTAGTTGGGTCACCTGCCCAACCAAGGGCAGCTAGCTTTCGATTTTGGCCTACTTCATGATCTTGGATCTTGGCGCCTGGGGATCAAGCTCCCTGTCAGGCTTTGCACTCAGCAGGGAGTCTGCTCAAGAATTCTGTCTCCCTCTGCTGCTCCCCCAACCCCCATTCCCATACATGCCCTGTCTTTCCGAAGTAAATAAATAAATCTCTTAAAGAAAAATAAACACTTCTCTACTGGCCAAGATTTTCTCTATATCTTTGGTTTTCAGTAGTTTGACTATGGTATGTCTGGTTTGTTTTGTTTTAATACTATTTGGAGATCTCTGGGCTTCTTTAATCTGTGATTTGTTGTCTTTCCTTAATTTTAGAAGATATTTTCCCATTATCTCTTCAAATATTTCTTCTGACTTTTTTTTCACTGATTACATGTGTATTCTTAGACTGTTTGATATTTCCTGCATCTCTTGGATGCTTTAATCTTATTTTCAATTTTTTCTTTGTGTTTGGGTAATTTCTGTCTCTCAAGTTCACTGATTCTTCTGTGTCCAGTGTGCTGGTAAGTCTATTGAAGGAATCTTTTTTTTAACGATTTTATTTATTTATTTGACAGCTGGAGGGGGAACCCAACAAAGAGGAGGGGCAGCAGGAGAGGGGAGAGCAGGCTTCCCACTGAGGAAGGAGCCCGAGGCAGGGCTTGGTCCCAGAACCTTGGGATCATGACCGGAGCCTAACACAGACACTTAATGACTGAGCCACCCAGGTGCCCCTGTTGAAGGAATCCTTTATCTCTGATGCCATACTTAATTTCCAGCATTTGCCTTTTTTTTATAATTTACATTTCTTAGATTATCTCTTCGTTCCTGCCTGTTGTCCACCTTTTTAACTAGATCCTTTAACATATTAATCACAGTTATTTTTAAATTTCATCAGGTAGTTCTAGCATCTGGGTCATCTTTTAGTATGGTTCTGTTGATTGCCCTATCTCTTGGTGATAAGTTGGGTTTTTCTCTTGCTTTTCTGTGTGTCTTATAATTTCTTGTTAAAGGCCAAATGTTGTGTGTAAAAAAAAAGAAGAAGAGACTAGATAAGTAGTATTTACACCCAGAAACAAGAACACCTCTCTTTTCTGTGGGTTATTAAAGGGCTGAGTCAGTTCAATGAGGTGCGGAGCTGGGTTCAGGTGTTGATGTTGCCTTTAACGTACCACAGACTTTGAATACCCCCAGCAATTGACTCCTTTTATTTTGTGTCTCTTCGAGTGGTACCCAAAGCACAAAATATTTATTTTACTTTAGTCCTTTTACTCCTGACCTTTCTGTGCTATGATGAGTCCCCTTCTACTCAAACTTCCTAATATGATCAAGTCTCCACATGATCTGATAAAGGGCCAAATAGTAAATAAACTGTGTATGATTTTGCAAGCCGTGCAATTTCTGTCACAGCTCTTCACTTCTGCTGTTGTAACACAAAAACAGCTACAGACTGTAAGTAAACAAGTAAGCTTGGCTGTACTCTGGTAAAACTTTTTTTCCACAGAACAGGCAGTGGGCCGTTTTTGTCCAGTGATCCACAGTTTGTTGACCACTTCTTTAGGGCCTTGTTCTTGCACACACACACACACACACACACACACACGCATCTCTCCTACCTCTATAGTGTAAGCTCCACAAGGGCAGGAATTTTTCCTGTTTATTAATTTCATAAGTAGACTCTCAGTATATTAAGAAAATGTGTGAATGAATTGTTTTAAATGTGTTCTTATGAACAGCATATAGCCAAATTTTAAAGAATCTAATGTGCAAATCTCTTGTATCTAAACAAATACATTTAATTACAGTTGTGATTACTGATATATTTGGAATTATTTTTGTCATGATTTTTTTATTTTCTTTTTTTTCCTTTTTTCCTTCTTTCCTGCCATTTAAGTTTAACCAGATAATAATAATAATAATAATAATTTCTCCTTTTGTTTGGTCTTTTAATTTAGAAACTGCATTCTATTTAGCTTTCTCTAGCAGTGATCCCTAAATATTTAACATGTGTGTGTATTTTTTTTTAAGTAGGCTTCACGCCCAATATGGGGCTTAAGGTCAATGAGCCCAAGATCAAGAATCACATGCTCTACTGACTGAGCCAGCCAGGTGCCCCAACATGTGTATTTGGTTTAGCAACATTTGAGAGTATTCCTAAATACTTTTAAGACCTTAGAATGCTTGTCTGGTCTTCACATTTCCAATTTCTTGTTATTTTCTAATGTTCTAGTTTTACTTTTTTCTAAGCAATTTATGCTACCCCACCCACTGCCATGGTCTTTCTCCATTGTTTTAGAGTTAGAACTTTATTTGAATTTATTCATCTGTTCTTTCCTTTTGTATTTCCGTCTTATCAAAAAACATTAGTAGTTCTTTCAGCTGCAATCTGTGGTTGGTAAATTCCCCTAAACTTTATCTAAAAATGTATTTATTCATCCATGCTCTGATAATCTAGATGATCAAATTATTGCATTATCTTCTGGATTCTGTTTTTTTTTTTTTTTTTTTTTTTAGTTTTGGAACCTTTTCAGCAAGCATCTCTTTAAATTTTGCCTCTCCTCCATTCTTTCTGTTATCTTCTTCTGGAACTCCTTTTTAGACTTACATGAGATTTTTTAACCCCTTTAATGTTTGCTGTCGCTTTATCTCTGTGTGTCTAGGTAATGATCTTAGATTTATCTTCCAGGTCACTAACTGTCTTTGACTTTGTCTAATCTGCTATTTCATCTGTTTGACTTTTTCATTTCACTGACTATATTTCTCATTTCTAGAGTTGTTTATGGTACTTTTCCTTTTTTTTTTTTCCTTTCCAGATTTTTATTTAAATTCTATTAGTTTAACATATAGTGTAATATTGGTTTCAGGAGTAGAATTCAGTGATTCATCACTTATATAGAACACCCAGTGCTCATCACAAGTGCCCTCCTTAATGCCCATCACCCACTTAGCCCATCCCCCACCTACCTCCCTCCATTAAGCCTGTTTGTTCTCTGTTTAAGTGTCTCTGACCCTCTGTTTAAGGGTCTCTTATGGTTTGCCACCCTCTTTCTCTGTCTTTTTTTGCTATCCACTTCTTTCTCTCATATGTTCATCTATTTGTTTCCTATATCCCACATTTAAGTAAAATAAGATACTTGTCTTTCTCTGACTGACTTATTTTATTTAGCATACGTACCCTAGCTCCATCCAAATTGTTGTAAAAGCAAGATTTCATTCTTTTTGATGGCTGAGTAATATTCCATTGTGTGTGGGGTGTGTGTGTGTATGTGTGTACCACAGCTTCTTTATCCATCCATTAGTTGATGGACACTTGCGCTCTTTCCATAGTTTGGCTATTCTTGATAAGGCTGCTTTAAACATTAGGGTGCACATACCCCCTTTGAATCTGTATTTTTGTATCCTTTGGGTAAATACCTAGTAGTGCAATCTCCCTTTTTGAGGAACTTCCACACTGTTTTCCAGAGTGGCTACACCAGTTTGCATTCCCACCAACAGTGTAAGAGGGTTCCCCTTTCTTTGCATCCTCCCAAACATCTGTTTCCCGTGTTAACTTTAGCCATTCTGACATGTGTGGGGTGATACCTCATTGTGGTTTTGATTTGTATTTCCCTGATGGTGAGTGACGTTGAGCATCTTTTCATGTATCTATTAGCCATCTGGATGTCTTCTTTGGAAGAATGTCTATTCATGTCTTCTGCCCATTTCTTAACTAGATAGATTATTTGGTTTTGGGATGGTGAGTTTTATAAGTTCTTTGTAGTTTTCAGATGCTAACCCTTTATCAGACACCTCATTTGTAAATATCTTTTCCTATTCTGTAACCTGTCTTTTAGTTTAAGTGTGGGGGCTCTTTCTGGGCCATTGATTCTCATGGTAGATCATTTTCTTGTTTGGTCATACTTTTTTTTTTTTTTTAAGATTTTATTTATTTATTTGACAGAGAGAGATCACAAGTAGACAGAGAGGCAGGCAGAGAGAGAGAGAGAGAGAGAGAGAGGGAAGCAGGCTCCCTGCTGAGCAGAGAACCCGATGCGGGACTCGATCCCAGGACCCTGAGATCATGACCCGAGCTGAAGGCAGCAGCTTAACCCACTGAGCCACCCAGGCGCCCCTGGTCATACTTTTCTATTGAGAGCTTCTCTTCAATTTTTCTGTATGGATCCCTTAGTAATAGCTCACTGGTAGTGGAAGTGGATTGCTGACAATCAGTTTGCATTTGCTTCTGGCAGACACTCCAAAGAAATCACTAGCCTGGGGATAATTGTCATAATAATTTCTCACCCTGTGGTTCACTTTCTGCCCTAAAATATAAATTTTGATCACTCAAATGTGTTATAAGTTGGGTTTCAGTTTCTTAGGAAATCTGTTCTCATCCCTGCTTCATAATGTAATATTGAAGAGTACCACAAATGTATCTCTTGTTTTATAATTTCAGCGTAAATATAAACCATCATTTGGTCATTAGAGAATATTGAAGGATTTAGTCATTAGCGAGAAATTTTTGAGTATTAATTTTAAGAAATGCTACTTATAAATAGTGACAAATTTGAACAAATTTCTAAATAATGCCACTTGAGACACATTGTCAGTAAAATGAAGGAAAGTATATTATTCCTCATCTTCCTTTGCCTTGTCCTTCATTCTCACTACAGTCCTGGCTCCAGCTTTTCTTCTCTTTGTGTCCCAGTCAAAAAATAACAGCCTACATCCTCGTCTTCTTTTAGGAGAATGAACAAACCCTTATTTAGAATTATATTTTGGAAATAGATGGATAAAACTGCAGTTCACATAAATAAGCCAATTTGAATAAAAGCCTGACAAAACAAGCTTGATAGGAAAGTAACAAAGACACAGTGAGTTTTCAACCAGGAACATGTTTATCTCCGAAACACCTCCCTGGAGTCACAAAATATGTATTAAAATGGGAGAAAGGAAAAAAAAATAAATAAATAAAATGGGAGAAAGGTTAACAGTGTTTTAGTGTTTATCAAAAAAGAATCAGCCGTAGTTTTTAAAACTTGAAACATTGTGCCCTAGTATTTATTTCTTCCAATAAATAAGAAAGGAGAATTACAGATGAAGCATCTATGGATTATAACAGTGTCAGATTTTGGCAGGGGTGGGGGGATGGGATTACCTACCATTTAAGGTTAATTTTGAAGTACTTGAGCCTAATAGCCTCCCCCCTTCCATACCCCAATTCTGGTTCTAGAATACACTGCTAGATTGAATAGCCCAAATGTGCCATAGTCTTTTTCTTATTTTTTAGATTCATAAAATTTGAGATTAATTGAAGATGACTATTCAGCATTAATCTAATCTGTTTAATCTACTTGAGTTTTTCATTTTAATAATTAGTTTTCATTTTTAAAGGTTGTTAACTATACTTTTCTAAATCCACCTGTTTTCTCATGATAGAATCATCCCAAGCTGACTTTTTACAAAAGTGGACACAGGTTATCTTCACTTCCAGTCCAGTACCCCAAAAAGGAGGCTTACGTTGTCCAAGGATTAATCATAAGAACATACACTGATTTTTATGACTTAAGAAAGTTTCCCACGCAGTTTATCATTCATGCTACAAGTCTGATTTACATAATTTCTTTCTTTAAAAATCTCAGGAAAATAAGGGAACGTGGGTGTCAGTTCAGTGTCCAACTCTTGATTTCAGCTTGGATCATGATCCTCAGGGTCATGAGATCAAGCCCCATGTCATGCTCTGTGTAGAGCATGGAGCCTGCTTAAGATTCTCTCTCTCCCTCTGCCCCTCCCCCCTAACCTGTGCCTGCACACACTCTCTCTCTCTCAAAAAAAAAAAAAAAAAAAAACCTTAGGAAAATATTTTCACAAAATATGAGTGATTTCTCTAAGTGGTATCGTTTTTACTTTGTGACTTGAACAATTTAATACTAACATTTCACAATTTGGAGCTGCCTAGATAGCTTAGTTGGTTAAGTGTGCAAATCTTGATTTCAGCTAGGGTCATGGTCTTGGGGTCTTGAGATTGAGCCCTGTATCGGGCTCTGCACTGAGTGTGGAGCCTACTTAAGATTATCTCTCTCCCTTTGTCCCCTATCCCCCACCCCCGCTCACATGGTTGCACTCTGTCTTTTAAAAAAAATTAACAATTTAATGATAACATTTGTATGTATTGAAATTGCTTTGTTTTATTTATTGCATACATCAAAATGGATTTAGCTTAACCCACATTCCCTTTTAAAATGTCCGCAAAGTGTTCATATTAGAATACCTTAGCAGAGTCCAACACATCAGGCTTCTTAGAGTTGAAGGTCTTAACCTTTCAGGGGGTCAGATGTGAATTAAATAGTAGTTACTAGAGTAGTTGACTAGACTGGAGCATTTAGAGAAGTAATAGCTACTAAAAATACTGTCCTTAGCCAGAAAGTGGGTTTATCCAAACACTTTTTTTAAAAAATTTTAAACAAGTAGCAATGTTTGTCTGCTTAAATAATTAAAATAATTTGCAAGTTAAAAATTTTGAAATTTTAAATATTTAAACTCAGAATAGTTTGTTTTAAGGTATCTTGGCATACTCTTGTTTGTTGCAGAAATATTTACTTGTTTTGTTTTCCCAAGGCTGCTTAAAGGTTAACTGACTAAAGTGGGTAGGTCCTCATGTTTACTAATATGTGTTGCAGCTCTGTTGGTACACCAGAAGGCCAGAATGGAACGACTTCAAAGAGAACTTGAGATTCAAAAGAAAAAGCTGGATAAACTAAAATCTGAGGTCAATGAAATGGAAAATAATCTAACTAGAAGGCGCCTGAAAAGATCAAATTCCATATCCCAAATACCTTCAGTAAGTCTGTAACTCTTGTGACCTCTGTGCTTGAACATGAGAATAGGCAATCTGTCGTAAGTGTAAAAAGCTAATCTGGTTTTTTTAGAAGTGCTCTCAATTCATACTTGTTTCTTTGCTCTTACCCTCCCCTGCCAAACTCCACTTTTAACTAATAACAAGAGAATTCAATGTAGATCCTTCTCACACGGAATTATTTTTCAGCTCGAAGAAATGCAGCAGTTGAGAAGTTGTAATAGACAACTCCAGATTGACATTGACTGCTTAACCAAAGAAATTGATCTTTTTCAAGCCCGAGGTAAAGTTCAGTGCATATTGAACTGAAATTCATTGTATTAATTTACCAACTCTTTTCCTGTGGCTGAATACAAACTTAGCAATTATAATCTTAAATTGTCTCAGGTTTAACTTTGGAGCCAGATAGTACTAAAAACTATTGTGTTTTTCTCCCTGCCCCCTCTTCCAGAAGAAATTATGTGTTTGGCTTATGAATAATTTGATAAAATTTGTATTATTCAAACCTGCTCTATTCTCATGTTAAGGGAAGACAGTGATTTTGGCTATGTTGTCAAAAGTATTGCTGTTAAATATTAGTATAATGTATAATATTTATAATATTTTTATAATATTTAATAAGATTAAAATATAGGTACTCGTGTCTTTTTCCTATTTCCTTTTATCTTTTGAGAATCATGCTTTATCATGCCTTTTTTATTTTTTTTTTTTTTTGAGAATCATGCTTTTAAGAACATAGTTAAAAAGGCATCCCCACCCTAATGGCACTTTCTTAATTGATAAAACAGAGAAGGGAATAAAAATGTGGCTTACACATTTTAGAACAAGGATAGTTTATTATGAAAATTTGAGCTATTCCTGATAAGCAATAGTTGGTTATTGTAGCAAAAAATCTTGACAATTTAAGTCAGTTCCGTAGACAACTAACAGGAAATTTTATAACTTAAACCTAATGCTGAAGTTAGGGAAATAATAGAAATATATGAAATGGAAAAGACAGGATAAGAGAAGGAAACCAACAAAAAAGAAGTCCTTAATTACTCTTTTTAAATGTGTGCTGAAAATCCATCAAGTTGAAAGACGATAATGTTGTATTTTCTTTTAAAACCTCCATAAGTCATGTATCTTGAAATACTCTCTGAAGATGCCATAGTTTAAAAAGCGAGAAAAAGGAATTTAGTGCTGATCTAGCAACCATAATTCTTAACTTATTCCTTTTGTCATCTGAACCATTATATTTAATTAGTGCAAAGTTTTTAATACTTATTTGGGGCCAAGCTATTTATTTAGTTGCTTAAGATCATGTTGGATCATTTGAAATTATATTTTAAATTGTTAAATTGGAAGTTATTTTAACTTGGCACATAGAACAGTGGTCTAGTTGTAATTCTGTTACTGTCTTACTACAGTTAAGTTTGACTTCTTCCCCCGTTTACCACTTAAACTTCTGTTGTGAGTACTGTATTATACCTTCCTCAGCTGTTTTGACATCCTTACATGTAATTTGAGATTAGAGGTACAAAATAAATGAAAGCATTTCTTCTATTTATACTGTGACATTTTTTAGAAAGAAAATATTTGCTTTTTAAAAAAATAAAATTAAATATTTTTGAGCTATAAACATTGATACATTTACTTTTTATATATTTCAGGACCACATTTTAATCCCAGCGCTATTCATAACTTTTATGACAATATTGGATTTGTAGGTCCTGTGCCACCAAAACCCAAAGGTTAGTGTATTCATTATGTGTGAAAACCATTACATTTTGAAAACCAAGATTTTAGAAAATTTTGTTCTTAGCAGCCTTCCATTCTATAAGTGCTTCAAACTTTGGCATTCGTGGATGAATTCATTAGGAAGATAGTTGCTTATTTTCACTTACATGCTGGGGATGGGGGAGCATGCAGAAGTGTAATGTACTTAGCTCTTTAAAAGTAATATTCATGTCCTTAGGATTCATTATATACTCCTAAAATAGCAAGTCTTGGGAAAAAAATAATCAGTAAAATTTGTACTCTTTAAAATTTTAGATAACTGATGAGAACAATACTTTAGGGAAGTTTATTTTTCATGAGTATTTTGTTTATGCATAATTCTGTATAATCACAATACTCTGAATTTCAAATGAATGATTTTTGAAAATTATCACCTACTATCATTTTACATCATTGGTAATCAGATTTGTATACACATGTAATGCAGGTATGTCAAAATATGTGTGTGGATTTTTTTACTCTAGGAATTAAAATAGAGAAATGAGAAACAATAGGTATGTTACTAACTCTTTGGTTTGTTACAAGACTTTTCGCAGTCTCATTCAATATCCTGTTCTCTCCACCCTCTCATTTTTGTTTAAATATAATTCAATTAGGACTAGCCGTATCTTCATGGTGTGTTTGTTTGTTTAATATTTCTAAACATAGATAGGTGGAATACAGTGAACTATTATTACAGAAGAGCGAAAGTGAGATTATTTTGTCACAATAAGCAGTGGTTAAAATACTAGATGCCATTTGGACTTTAATTGAATAAAGGGATAAAGAGAACAGTGGCATAACCTAGCTCCTTAAAATAGGCAAAGTGGGTATTTCCAGACTCTGAATGAGAGATACTTTAATATGATCTTTTCACTCTCTCAAAAATTAACGGATTTTTTCTTATGAAAAGATTTCCTGTTTTGCTTCAGCATAATCCACTACTTACGTGTTGAGTGTAGGAGAAAGTATATGGAGGTTACATGGAAAATAGATGAAATTCTTAAGATTGGTCTTGACAATTTGAAACAGGATAACATCATGAGGGTTTATTTCACTATGCTCTATATATAAGTGTGAAGTTTTTCATGGAGATAAAAAGTAAGAAAAGCTAGAACAGTAGAAAGCACAGATGGAAGCCTTTCCTTAAATTTATAATATGTCAAGGGGAGGGATCCAAGATGGTGTCATATGAAGAACCTAAACCCACCTCTTCCCATGGACATACCATATCTACACCTCCATATAGAACAGTTCCTCCTGAAGAACTGAGGGCTGATTAAACAGCTTCTGCATAATAAAGGGTGGAAGGACCACATAGCCATTGGAAGGAGAGATGGAGTCACAGTAACCGTGGGAACCCCAACCCCTACACTATGAACTGCAGACAGAGAGAGAGCACTGAGGGACCCATGCACAGATCTGCCCACCTTGCCCCCCCACCAACAAAAAAGCTGTGATTTAAAGGGCAACTAGAGGGGCACCTGGGTGGCACAGTCGGTTAAGTGTCTGCCTTCAGTTCAGTCATGGTCCTGGGGTCTTAGGATCCCACATCAGGCTCCCTGCTCAGTGGGGAGTCTTCTCCCTCTCCCTCTGCCCCACCCCCACTTGGCTCTCTCTCTCTCTCAAATAAATAAATAAAAATCTTTTTAAAAAAATAAAATAAAGGGAGACATTAGTGAAGAAAACCCATACACCAACTCTAGAGCTTCTACCAAATGGTGGAGAACTGCTGGAACTTACTCTGGAGTCAGAAGGGCAAGCAAGCACCATGTTTACCTTCTCCCACCTCCTTGATAACATAAATGGGAGCAGAGTCTAGTCACTGTAGCCAGCCTACCCTCTCAGCAGGACTTATGCCTCTTCCCCCCCATTAGCTCCAGCCATCCTTCCAAAATAGCCCCTTGTACCCGTGCCTACCTGAGCTCTGGCCATCCCACCAAGGTGGCCCACAGTGCACTAGTGCACAATAGTGCACCCTTAGCCTATACCCAGTGCAGCTCCAGCCTTCCTACCAGGGCATCCCTTCATGGAGTACCCATCAGACTCAGCTCACACTTCCTACAGCTACCACCAGCCAGCCAAAGCTGCCAGGCACATGCAGTCTATACAGGGACCTTCCTACACAGCACCTCTCCTTCCTGACCAGGAGAGGTAGCTCCGTTGCCTCATTCATAGAAACAAACACAGAAAGTCAAACAAAATGAGACAGAGGAATGTGCTACAAACAAATTCAGAAAAGGAGCTAAATGAAACAAATAAACAATCTACTTGATAAAGAATTTAAAAGTAATGGTCATAAAGATGCTCATCAAACTTGAGAAAAGAGTGGTTGAGTTCACTGAGAACTTCAACAAAGAGATAAAAAATATAAAAAGAATCAGAGTTGAAGAATACAAGTAGTGAAATAAAAAATACACTGGAGGGAATCAGCTGCAGATTAGAGGATGCAGAGGAACCGATCAATTATCTAGAGCCAGGGTAATAGAAAGCACCCAAGCTGAACAGCAAAAAGAAAAAAGAATGTTAACAAATGAGGACAGGTTAAGAGACCTCTGGGGCATCAAGAATAATAACATTCACATTACTGAGGTCCCAGAAGGAGGAGAGAGAGAGGGGAAGGGGCAGAAAACTTATTTTAAGAGATGATTGTTGAAAACTTCCCTAACCTGGGGAAGGAAACATAAATCCAGGTTCAGGAAGCACAGAGAGTCTCAAAAAAGATGAGCCCAAAGAAGTTCACACCAAGACAGAATTAAAATGTCGAAGATTAAAAGTAGAGAATCTTAAAAACAGTAAGAGAACAGGAACTAGTTTTATATAAAGAAAAACCCCACAAGACTATCAGCTGATTTTGCAACAGAAGCTGCAGCCAGAGGGGGTGGCATGATATATTCAAAGTTCTGAAAGGAGAAAAACCTACAACCAAGATACTATTCAGCAAGGTTATCATTTAGAATTGGAAAGCTAGAGTTTCCCAGATAAACAAAAGTTAGAGTCCATCACCACTAATCCAGCCTCATAAGAAATGTTAAAGGGACAAGAAAAGGCCATAACTAGAAATAAGAAAATAATGAAATGAAAAAATTTTCCAGGTGAGACCAAACATATAGTAAAGATAGTTGATCAATTGCTTATAAAGCTTAGTATGAAGACAAAAGTGGTAAACTCAACTATATCTTAAAAAAAATTAAGGGACTCACAAAATAAAAAGACATAAAATAGGACATTTACATAAAACACAGAGGAGAAAGTAAAAATGTAGTACTTTTAGAGTGTGTTTGAACTGCAGTGATCATTTGCTTCATAGGGACTGCTATATACTTTGGATGTTACATACAAACTTCATGGTAACCACCAACCAAAAGCCTACAATAGATACACAAAAAAATAAAGAGAAAGGAATCCAAGCATAACATTAAAGAAAGTCATCAACACATGAAAGGAACATAGAAGAACTACAGAAACAACCAGAAAACAACAAAATGGCAATAAGTACATACCTATCAGTAATTACTTTAAATGTAAATGATCTGAATCCTCCAGTCAAAGAGATAGGGTGACTGGATGGTAAAATAACAAGGCTCATCTATATGCTCCCTACAAGAGACTCAATTCAGACCTAAAGATACTGACTGAAAAGAAAGGGATGGAAAAAGATACTCCATGCAGATTGAAGCAAACAAACTGGGGTAGCAGCACTTACATCAGACAAAGTAGACTTTAAAACAAAGCCTGTAATGAAACAAAAAAGGGCATTATGTAATGATAAGGAAGGAGATCAACAAAAGGATATTACAATTGTAAATCTCTATGCACCCAGCAAAGGAGCACCTAAATATATGAAGCAAATATTAACAGACATAAAGAGAAAAATTGATAGTGATACAATAATAGTAGGGAACTTGAACTGTACACTCAAATCAATGGAGGGATTTTCCATACAGAAAATAAGGAAACAGTGTCTTATGAACAACCCATTAGAACACATGGACTTAACAGATAGATAAAGAGCATTTCATCCAAAAACAACAGAATATATAATGTCAAGTACACATGGAACATTCTCCAGGAGAGTTCACATGTTAGGCCACAAAACAGGTCTCGATGATCTTAAGAAGACTGAAATCATGTCAAGTATCTTTCCAACCACAGTGCTCTAAAACTAGAAGTCAATTACAAGGGAACAATTGGGGGAAAAAAAAATATGTGGAGGCTGAACAACATATTTAACAATCAGTACATCAGTGAAGAAATCACAAAGGATATCAAAAAATACCTGGAGACAAATGAAAATGGAAGCACAGGTTCACATTCTCTGGAATGTAGCAAAACCAGTTCTAAGAGGGAGGTTTATGGTGATAGAGGCATACCTCAAGAAACAAGAAAAATCTCAGATAATCTAACTTTATACCTACAGGAACTAGAAGAAGAACAAGCAAAGCCCAAAGTTAGTAGAAGAAAGGAAATAATAAAGATCAGAGTGGAAATAAACAAAAATAGAGCTAAGAATAGAAAAGAGCAATGAAACCATAAACATAAACATAAAACAGAAACATAAACAGAATTGATAAACCTTTAACCAGACACATCAGGAAAAAAGAGAGGGCTCAAATAAATAAAAGATGAAACAGGAGAAATAATAACCAATACTACAGAAATACAAAGGATTATAAGGGATAACTATAAAAAGTTTTATGCCAAGATTTTAACAACCTAGAAGAAATGGATAAATTCCCAGAAATAAACACTGTTCCAGGACCGAATCAGGAAGAAATAGAAAATCTGAACAGACCGATTACTAGTAACAAAATTGAATCCAGAATCAAAAAAAATAATAACCAATACTACAGAAATACAAAGGATTATAAGGGATAACTATAAAAAGTTTTATGCCAAGATTTTAACAACCTAGAAGAAATGGATAAATTCCCAGAAATAAACACTGTTCCAGGACCGAATCAGGAAGAAATAGAAAATCTGAACAGACCGATTACTAGTAACAAAATTGAATCCAGAATCAAAAAAAA
>NW_019154101.1:41891698-41906272 GCF_002288905.1 Enhydra lutris kenyoni
AGCAAACAAAAGTCCAGGACCAGATGGCTCCACAGGTGAATTCTGCCAACATTTAAAGAAAAGTTAGTATCTATCCTTCTCAAGCTATTACAAAAAATAAAAGAGGAAGGAACACTTCCAAATTTATTCTGCGAGGCCAGCATTGCCCTGATAAACAAAACCGACAAAGATACTACCAAAAAAAGAGAATTATAGGCCAGAATCCCAGATGGACATAGATGCAAAAAATCCTCAACAAAATATTACCAAATGCATTTCAACAAAACAGGGAAAGGATCATCTGCCACAATCAAGTGGGACTCATTCCAGGGACGCGAGGATGGTTTAATATCTGCAAATCAGTCAGCATGATACAAGGGGTATAGCTCAGGGGTAGAGCATTTGACTGCAATCAGCATGATACACCACCACATTAACAAAGTGATGCAGAAAAAGTATTTGACAAAACTCAACATTACTTCATGATAAAAACTCAACAAAGTGGGTTTGTAGGGAACATACCTCAACAAAATAAAGGCCATATATGGTAAACCTGTAGCTAACATGATAATGACTGGTGAAAAACTGAAAGCTTTTCCTCTAAAATCAGGAAGCAGACAAGGATCCCCACTTTTGCCATTTTTATTCAACATTTATTCAACTGTAAGTTCCTAGCTGCAGCAGTCAGAAAAGAAAAAGTAAAGTATCCAAGTTGATAAGGAAGGAGTAAAATTGTCACTATTTGCAGATGACATGATACTATATATAGAAAACCCTGAAGACTCCACCAAAAAAACTATTAGAACTAATAAAAGAATTTAGTAAAGTTGCAGGACACAAAAATTAATATGCAGAAATCTGTTGCATTTCTATACACTAACAACAATGTAGCAGAAGAGAAATTAAGAGAACAATCTCATTCATAGTTGCATCAAAGAAAACTAAAATACCTATAAATAAATTTAACCAAGGAGGAAAAAATACCTGTACTCCAAAAACTGTAAGACATTGATGACAGAAATTGAATACAACACAAACAAATGGAAAGATATACCATGCTCATGAATTGGAAGAACTGACAGTGTTAAATGTCTACTACCAAACCAATCTACACCGAGAGTCAATGTAGTCTCTACCAAAATACCAATGGTATTTTTCACAGAGCTAGAGCAAATAAGCCTAAAATTTGTATGGAACCCAAAAGACCCCAAATGCCAAAGCAACCTGGAGAAAGAACAAAGCTGGAAGTATCACAGTCCCAGATTTCAAGATACGGTGCTGGCACAAAAATAGACACATAGACCAATGAAACAGAATAGAGTGCCCAGAAGTAAACCCACACTTAAATCATCAGTTAATCTACAACAAAGTAAGTGGAGGTGGGGGGGGAACAGTCTCTTCAGTTAATTGAGAATATTAGACTGCTTCGTGCAAAAGAATGAAACTGGACCACATGTATCATATATAAAAATAAGCTCAAAATGGATTAAAGACCTATAGGTAAGACCTGAAACCATAAACTCTTAAAACATAGACAGTAGTATCTTGAATATTGGCCTTAGCAACAGTTTTCTAGATATGTCTCCTTAGGCAAGGAAAACAAAAGCAGTTGTCAAACTAAAAAGTTTTTGCATAGCTAGGAAATCACCAGCAAAGCAAATAGGCAACTACTGAATGGGAGAAGATATTCACAAATGATATATCTGATAAGAGATTAATATTTAAAATATATAAAGAACTCCTACAACTCAACACCAAAAAAAACCCCCAAATAATCCAATTTTAAAATGGGCAGAGGACTTAAATAGTCATTTTTCCAACAAAGACATGCAGATGGCCAACAGACACATGAAAAGATGCTCGTATCACTCATCATAAAGGGAAATGCCGATCGAAACTACACTGAGATAACACCTCACATCAGTCAGGAGTGGCTAATATCAAAAAGACAAAAAAATTTTAAAACAATATAAAAAAAGACAAGAAATAACAAAGTACTGATGAGGATGTGGAGAAAAGGGAATCCTTGTGCACTGTTGGTGGAAACTTAAATTTGTGTAGCTACTGTGGAAAACAGTATGGAAGTTCCTCAAAAATTAGAAATCCCATGCAGCGCAGTAATTCCATTGCTGGATATAGAAAATGAAGAAAGAAGAAAGAAAATGAAAACAGTAGCTTGAAAAGATACATGCATGCCTATGTTTTTTGCAGCATTATTTACAATAACCAAAATACGGAAGGAACCTAAGTGTCCATTGATAGATGAGTGAATAAAGAAGATGGGGTGTGTGTGTGTGTGTGTGCGCGCGCGCGCGCACGTGTGCACAGTGGAATATTACTGAGCCATAAAGAAGAATGAAATCTTTCCATTCACAACAGCATGAATGAACCTAAACAGTATTATGCTAAGTGAAATAAGACAGAGATAATATACCATATAAGTTCACTTATATGTGGAATCCAGAAAATCAACAGCAACAACACAAACAACAACATCTGTTTTAGATTCAGACTAATAAATATAGAGAACAATCTAATGGTCACTGGGGTGGGGAGAGATGAGCAAAGTAGGTGAAGGGGATTAAGTGGTACACACTTCCAGTTATAAAATAGATTAAGTCACAGGGATAAAAAGTACAGCATAGAGAAAGAATATAGTCAATAATATTGTAATAACTCTGTACAGTGACAGATGGTAACTACATCATGGTGAGCATTGTATAGTGTATAAAATTATTGGATCACTCTGCTGTACCCCTGAAACTAATATAACATTGTGTGTCAACTATACTTCAACTTTAAAAGTTTATAACATGTCAAATTTGAAATATAGTAATTATTACCCAAAAAAGGAAAACAAGAAAAAAATCTATTAAAAGCTTTTCCACAAAAGATAGAAGCTTTTATGTGCTTCTATCTATTTATGCTATTTTGGAGAAACATAGAATCAAACATTTTGCCTTCAGCTAAAATAAAGAATTATTAGTTTCATTTATAGAGATTTATTTAATTAGAACTGATTTTGCATTTCTGCTTTACACTGCAGTGTTTTGTTTTTTTTAAATAGCTAAAATTACTGCGGAAATCACAAGCCAACCTTTGCAGTCTAACTTCCTCTTAAATTCTGGTTTCCGAATACCTCTAATAAAAAGATTTGTAAGTTTAACCAGCAAATGAGATTGTGCAATAAGAAAACCATTGGAGATTTTTCATTAAAAAAAAAATATATGTTCGCTATTGATTGCCTTGGATATTACTTCAATAATGAAGAAGGTGCTGATATTTAATAATAGATTAAAGTATTCATAGAAATGGTCTACCTTCCTAAAAACCTTTTTGTTAAGTAGAAAAGGTAGACAGTTTTTTAAATGTGCCAGGTAGGAATATTTTCTAACATCTAAGTGAGACCAAAATTCTAGGAAGTAGGATGGAGCCCCAAATTAAAACAATCAGTCCATAAAATGTTTCCCAGGTATGAAATGTAAAATCATTTTATATGGTAAAAAGTCAAAACAAAATTTTAACTATTTTAATATGGTTTAAGAAATATTAACTAGTATTGTCAGAGTCTCAATTTTTCCAATATTTTTACTTAGATATGCCTTAGATATTTTCTTATTACTCAATTATATTACTCAAAAAAATAATTATTTTATAAATAGCATTCTCAAGTTGCTCTTGAATGTGGCAGAAAGTGTCATGATCCCTAAAAATTGTGAACAGTGCCTAAAGTTGAAAGTTTTGCAATAAAGTGTTCCTTAAGACTGATCAGTAAATAAGATGCTGCTAAAGGGGGACAGAAGGGTGCCTGGGTGGCTCAGTCAGTTAAGCATCCACCTTCATTTCAGTTCATTGATTTCTAGGTCCTGGGATTAGGTTCTGGGATTGAGCCCTATGTTGGGCTTCCTGCTCAGCAGGGAGTCTACCCTATCTCTCTTTCCAATAATTTTAAAATATACAATTTTAAAAAAATAATGGGACAGAATACCAAACATCTCTTAATTATTTTACATTTGTTACAAAAGCTTGACTTCCTCTATTTTGCCTGCTAGATACAGTGAGTTTCTTTTAGATTATCAGAAAAGATATCATTTAGTTACCAACTCAGTAGAGTAGGTGGAATTTGCAAATTAGCATACAATGTCTTAACACAGTTTGAGTCTTTACATTGTAAACCTTGAGAGCTCCAACAGTGCATGCTCCTTTTACTTTAAATCTCCCCAAACTAATTTGTAGGAATAATATCCTGAATTTCTAATGGGATCCTCCCTCCAAAAAAGTAGTTTCATAAATGTAATTTCATCTTAGACACAACCTTGGAGGAATGTAATCATTCCTTAAATTTAAGATACATTAATCCTTTCACACACTCTGGAACTTCGGCGTCTTAAAGCTGCAGTAGCTTCACTTCATAGGAAATAGACCTGAAGGGTGTGTGGTTTATCTAAGATCACAGAAGAGAAAAGTGAGAAACTGAGTAACAGAGTCAGGAGCAGAACTCCATTCTCACAAACCTCAATCTAGGGTTCTTTCTAACTGTTCTGTAATAAATATGATTTTAAAATAAAATGAGAAACAAAGGTAGAATTTTTACGCTGATAAACTTCTCCAAATCTATTGTTGAGATATAGTTAAGATTTCAGAAATTAGCTCATCTTTCTATTTTTATATGTGTTGTTCACAGCTTACCTTTTTAGCAAATAGAGACTATTTAACAAAAATGTCCACTCCTGGTAGAAAACAGAAATATAAGTTCTTCATCAGTGGGGAACGAAAATCTAACTTTAATGAGACACAGACTTACTGTCAGTATGGTGGTAGGATCCTAAAGTGACATTATGGGAATCTTTGCTGTTGGTTCCCATGAGTTGATTTCCCTTTTCTCCTGCTATCAACTGGAGAAAATGATGCTCTTTTCCCCCAGAAGGAGGCAGTGAGGTGACCCCATCGTGTCTGTGTCTGTGTTCCCCAGGGGAGAAGCACCAGCTTGCTGGAGGCGGGTGTGGATCAGGTGTGGGTGTCAGTGTCCGCTGGACGCTCATTGGTCAACAGGCTGCTTAGTGCTGTGTGGCCCAAATGGTGTTTCAAGTTGCCAGTAATTTACGATTTTGCAATTGTTCGCTTCTAAAACAATTCTTTTGCCTCCTTACAGATCAAAGGTCCACCATCAAAACACCAAAGACTCAAGACACAGAAGATGATGAGGGGGCTCAGTGGAATTGTACTGCCTGTACTTTTTTAAACCATCCAGCCTTAATCCGCTGTGAACAGTGTGAGATGCCAAGGCATTTCTGAGCCAAAAGGCCCTTTAGCCCTAAAACCACACCAGAAGTTCCAGAAACTAGTCTGTCATCAGGGGAAAAGTTTCACTGCTACGTAGGATTTTTGTCAAATTGAAGGTGTGATGAGATGGTGTTGTGCTAATGTTAAATGTCAACCCACAGAGCTAATAATACCTCAGTCTAATGTCATGGGCAGTTGAAATTCATCACATGAAAGGGAATCTGCTGAGAGACTCGGTTGCCCGCTGCCTAACCATGTACAGTGTTACCAGTAGCCCATTGAGGATGATTCTCAGTATATTCATGCCCAGGTGTGCCCAGTACCTTTTCCCCCCTCATGTCACTACTGAATTTTGACAGGAGGAAGGAATAGAACGATGGCTTTTTTTTTAAAGCTTTCGGTGAAACACTACAAACATGAAGAAAAGGAACAAGGTTTAACTATTTAAAAACTGTTTGCTGCCGCATGGTGCCAACGGATAGGGGAAGAACTTCGTTAATCTGTGGTACTCTTGGCCTCGTCCTTGTCTTCCCTGAAAACGTCTCCACTCTGTGAAGCCAGCATCTGGGGTCTAAAGATGAAAAGGAAAGCAGCATGCATTGTCTGTACAAACATGCAGTGAAATGTCCCAAAGCTTTTCCTACTGTACAGATCTCTCGAGTCTGCTTTAAGTGATTTCTTTTCTTATTATTTTCTTATATTTCTATATGTATAGCGTAATAGTCTTTTGTTAACTAATTTTCTTTTCTCCTGTTAGTGATTAAGCACGATCATGTCCCTTTTTAAGCCTTACCTGAGAGAAGCAGTGCCTTAAAATAAAAAAGCATTAATGAAACTGTGCCCAAAATAACTCTCCTCCACTCACTCTGTACTTTGCCCTCCTGAGTGCCGACGTTCTGTGAAGACGTGCAGACGCTGCGCGCTGACCTGCAGGAAGTGCTACTGGCCGTAGGTCTCTCAGTCACACTCCGTTGCCGACTTCAGCAGTGGGTGGCGCAGCACACTGACCTTCCACAGGGAAGCTTGAAACAAAAGGTATTTTTAATGACAGAGCTGACAGAGCACCGAGGTTAAGCTTGCTTCGTCTGCCTGGTGTCCCACAGAACCTCCGCAAGAGATCACTATGGGGAAAGTACGGTTCTCAGAAACCAGCAACAGCAGCAGTACCTACCGCCCCGATGCCGGGAGAAGTTTAAACGCTTTCCTGTCGGGGCAGTCCGTCTCTAAACCTGACTTGGTGGCCATATCATGTGTATTTATGAAATGAGGCTAGTCATATTTAGGACAACTGAAGGAAAGCTGGAAAAAAGAAAAACAAGCAAACTTGAACACTGAAGCAACCTCAAGCATCTCTTTATTTTGATGATATATTTTTATAAGGAAAATAAATATTCAGATGATCGGGAATGTATATAAGTAAATGAAATCAAGAAAAAGAAAGAACAGTATGCCTTTTAAAAACAGAATTATGAAATTATATGTCAGTGCTTAGAATGGGGCTAAGGGAAGTGCTGAAACGTAGCAAAAGGGAGGAGATAATGTTGACTGTCACCCATTGTAAATGTCTGCAAATGGATATTTTTTAAATAAGCAGGATTATTACAGGTGATCTATACAGAGCCTTGACTTCCAGGCTTTACATCTTGTATATGGGAAGAAATATGACAATCCTAGTTAATTAGACCATAGACCCAAAGCCCTTACATTTGATGCATTTTGTTTTAAAACTAGGCCTTGTTTTTCAGCTTCATCTGCAGTTCTATGTGAAGATTGATAAATCAGTTTTTACTTGTTTTATTAATAAAACGTAATTTGGATATCTTGAGTTGATGGTTTTGTGATTTAGCTGGGTAAACTATCTTTGTAACAGATAAGTTATTTATAAAAATTAAAAAAACTTATATTCTAATGTGGATTTTGTGACTTGTTTTTAAAAGTTGTGGGCTAGAAGACAAGTTATACCCCAGCAGAACATTTGATAGCTAATTGAAATCAGAGAAAACTCATCCTCCAGAGTCTTCTCGTGACATCCTAGCATTCAGCTGCATTTCTTGGATTGTTCTCAGTCCCCCAAGCTTTTTAACTAATGAAAGAGCGTGACCACGCTTCAACTGAGCCCAAAAACAAAAACAAAAAAACAACAAATATTGCTTTTTCATAGTTATTGCTTTTCAAGTTTATCTTGTTGAAACCAGGACACGTTGGGTCATTTGGCCTGAGGAGTCATTCAGTTAAGGTCTGATTTATTCCATAATGTGTAGGTGCTGTGGATCCCAGTGGTGCTTCTCTCGGAGAACCTTTATATTAAGAGTTTTCAAAAACATCACTTGGCTTTTCTGAGCTTGAAAAAGGCCAAGTAGCATTCACTGATCTCTCTCTGTCGTAACTGTAGAAAGCCCTCTTTTGCCTCCATTGGTCTTCTAAATTTGGTGGAACAGAAATATTATTTGCCAAGGAATTTGAGGCTGGTGGTCTGGAAACCACCTTCCGGAATTATTGCACTAAAATAGAATTTCAGGGTCCAAGAACCTCAGATCGAAGGATGGACTTCTGTTTCTTATCACTAATTATCCTTGGTTACGGACATGCGCTATATTTAAAGGTGAGATGGGCAATTAGTTCATGTAACCTGGACGTCTCAGGAAACTTTTATATTAACAGAACAGGGGCCAGTATGTGCTATGACAGCTGACACGTCACACAGAGATGCATGTTGAATTGCGGATTTTGGTGGGAAATTACGAAATTTAATTTTTCTGTTAAAATTTTCAGTTACTTTTTTTTTTTCAAGATTTTATTTATTTGACAGATCACACGTAGGCAGAGAGAGAGGAGGAAGCAGGCTCCCTGCCGAGCTGAGAGCCCGACTCGAGGCCCGATCCCAGGACCCTGGGACCATGACCTGAGCCGAAGGCAGAGGCTTTAACCCACTGAGCCACCCAGGCGCCCCATAATTTACAGTTACTTTTTTAAATGACTGATCTAGGTCCATCTGCAGCCTAATATTAATTGACCTTATATTGGAGAATTGAAGTTGTGCCGAAAATCAAATTCATGGACAGTTGAAACTGTAGGCTGTTAACTTCAAGCATATTTCAGTCAAAGCATTATAAATAGACTTCAACATTTCATCAATTACCTCTATCCCAGCTGAATGGTGATGGGGCAGTCCAGTGAGCAGTGATGGGTTTAAGAAGCGAATGGTGTAAGGTGTAATAATGTCCAGTAATGAGGAAGTGAAGTTGGCTGTATTGCCTTAGAAAATACTGTTCCATCTGTACTGGTACCAAGGGCCATTCCAGATTTAATATCTTCATGCTGGGTGTTAGCATAGTTTCCCTCATAATGTTACAAAATACTTATATTTCTCTGTGACAAATAACATATTTTTGGCTCCAGTTTTTAGAAACCACAATTATTATAGCCATATTATTTGAAGATGAAATGGTTTAGGGCTGCAGTTTAATTTTTTATTACTTCCATCTGAAAATAAGGCAACTTGAAAGAAAAGACTTTTAAAGAAAACAGAATTTTGTAGCTTTATGTTTGTTAAAGTGGGATTCCCACCCCCACCCCTACCCCAGTATGTTTTGGTGGTTTTGGTTTTTAAGGGAGTGTAATCACGCAAAAATGCTTGGAAATGCGTTGTCTTTGCAACTATAAATTTTTTCCTATATTACATGTTCAAAAATAGAACTGCCATGTTACATTGTAATAGTTCACCAACTTGCCTAGTTATTTAGAAAGTTTATGAAAGCACTTGCATTCTTTTATTTTTAAAATTCCGGTGGCATTAACATACGGTGTTCCATGAGTTTCAGATGTATAATACAGTGATTCATCAGCTCTGTACTCTGTTTGTTTGCCTTTCTAGCACCTGGTTCCCTAGAGAGACCACTCAACTCTTAAGAATCAGGACAATTTGGGCATCTCCCTAGATAGGCCCTGTAACCCTAAGATAGTTCTTTGCTTTTATTTCTCAGCCCTGTTAAATGAAGATAACTATATGAATTATGTTCAACCTGCCTCACTGGGGCACTGAATGTGAAACTAGCTGAGCCCAACCCCTTCTCACTGGCAAGTTCATTGCCCTCAAACTGGGCCATGTTTTTGAATGAATGGGATTTGATGCATTTTTCTCAACAGTATCAGTGAATGAAACGGTAAATTTGCTGTTATTTCTCTAACTTGGTCTAGGGACATCTCAATGGACCAGAATTTGATATTTCCGTCACTACAATTAAATTCTTGCCTTTTAATGTCAAAAGGTTCGTTGCTTGGCAAAGATTATAAAGTTATCCAGGGAGGGGCCTGAAGATCAGACGTGTTTATCTTTCTGTTGTATGTCCAGCTATCTACAAGAATGTATGTTTTATGATGGAGTACAACAAATTATTTCTCCAGGAAAATAATTTCTTCAAAGGACTTACTCCAGTGTTTGCACATTTGCATATTTGTTTTAAGCCTAGAATTGGCTCAAGGTGAACTTCATTCGAGCCTCTCTACCAATCCCTTTCTTTTAACTTCCCTTTTCCCCCCTTCGGGCAGGAATACATCCTTCCTCTGACCCCCAACTACATGCGACAAAAGTTTATTGATCCTCATAGCATAGTGAACAAACACTGTAGTGTTTTCACCATGGAAATGCTTTCCAAAGACTTCTAATGGGAAAAACGGACTTTCACTCCCACCTGTGAGTCCGCCCATCATTTCTTGGTGCTTAGCGCCTTTCTCACACTGCTCTAATTGGTTCTCCCGCCTCGGTTTCTTCCCTCTCCTGGCATGGGGCAGCTGGGATTAGAGAGAACACCATGCCCGTGCTCTCCTGTTGAGAGATCCATCATCTCCTCTCTGCTGACCAGGCTTTACTTGTAAGATTCTGTAGCCCGTGTCGCCTAGGTCTTCAGGATGGTTTGTTGCTTTCCATCAGAACACTCTTCCAACTAAATCAGCCTAGTCTCTTCCCTTAAACCTGCACATCCCCACCAGTGTGTACCTTTGTCCATCCCATTTCCTCTGTCTGCTTAAGTTTAAACGTTCAAAGACCAGGACATGGGTCCAGGTTAGGAGGCCTTCCCAAACTGTGCCTTCTTGCGGCACTTGCTAGACTTTGTGCCCACGTAGCATTTACTGCTGCTCTGACCTGTCCATTCATACACTGACGGGGAAGGTATTAAGACTCACCCCTTTGTGTCTCCACAGTAAATAACCCTATGCAGAGTAAGAAATCAGTCATTGTCGATGGTGATGATGATTCTTGAGGCCATTCCTAACGTTTAATTCCAAGTTAATGGATGGGCATGGCCCTCTTGAACTTTTTACGTATTTTCCCATTGGAACAACATCATAATTTGAAGATTCCCAGCCCAGCCCAGTAACTAACAGGAATGCTTTGCATTTGAAATACCGGGATATGGCACAATGCTACTGGGATATGTAAATGTACTAATGAATAGGATGTTTCAATTATCTTCTGTGTGGCTCTGCAAGAGTGTGGAGAAGTAGAGACCATTGTAGATATTCTGGGAAATACAGAATTGACATTTGAAATGGAGTCTCCTGGTTCCAGTATATCCAATTTTATTTCAAAGCTTAAATTTTTTCTTTTCTTGGATCCAGATCTGTGAGTGGCTTCATGTTTTTAGACATGAAGATCAAAAAAAAAAAAAAAAAAAAGACCTTATTTATTTGAGAGAGAGAGAATGTGAGTGGGAGAGAGGGGCTGAGGTAGAAGCAGACTCCCCGCTGAGCAGGAAACCCTATGTGGGGCTTGATCCCAGGACCCTGGGATCATGACCTGAGCCGAAGGAAGACGCTTAACTGACTGAGCCACCCAGGCACCTCTGAAATTTTTTTTAATATCACAGCTGAAGCAGAGGGACATGGGAGAGTATTTTTTCCTTAGAAAACTGGTCAAGAAAAAAAAGGGATAAAGACGATTGAATGAACATGATGTAATAACCTTTTCCCCTTTCCCAAGAAAGGTGAGAAGGCAGCGTTCTGACTAAAGGAATACTAGCAGAGAGTGTGTTTGTGAATTGGGTATGTGGCACCAAGACTGCCTGTATCATGCACACCATGAGACTAGCGCACATTTTATACAAATTGGCTTGGAGCTTACTGATGACTACCTTTTCAGCTTTTAATAGAATTATTTCACAAGCCCATACGCTGAAAAACCAGCTCCTTATCATAGAACAGTCTACACATCTTAGAAGGCTACTAGAAGCAAGACGTGCAACCTCATTGCAGTGAATGATAATAAGTGTTTTCTGTTAAGACTGTGAAGCACCCCAAAGTATATTGAATATCAAATAGCAGGAACATATAGCAAAGTTTCTGAACTTTGCCACTTTTATTTCTCTCTCCACCACAACCTCTCTCCTACCATTCATAACCATCAATAACCTACAGTTAAATGCAATGGGTTCACATTACATGAAACAAATGGCCCCCACATTCTAAGGCAAGTGAAATAAAGAATAAGCAGGAATCACTGAAAACTTCAGACCAACTGTCATTTTTTTCCCTCTGAGCATCTGTGCTGTGGAATGTACATTTGCCACAGTGCAGAGATCTTGAGACCCCCCTTGGAATTGTACAAGGCTCTCATTTTCATAGCATTTTGACAGACTCATCCATCCACAAGGAAACAGATTTTGTTACTGTAATGACTCTCACTGATTCCAGCTTCTCAGTTTTCTACAGGCATGATGCGGAGAAAGAAACTCTTCCCGTCATTGTCAGAAAGTGCAATTTAGTAGCATTTCAGCTTTGTCTTCTCTAGACAGAATAACTACCTCCCGCCGTTCCTCAGACACGTTCAGGTAGGGGCAACCTTCCTCTAACCATGTTTTAAGAATTATGGTGGACGTGGGACCCTTGGCATCCTGATTCACGTACAGAATGAGCTTCATGCTTGTCTCCCAGCACTTGCATGTCGTGCGCTTTTCTGTATGTGTTGGGGACACGTGGGAAGTTTCCCACTGTGGTACTCAGCACAGCACCCAGCCTGCGCGTTTCAGACTGAGTCCATGGAACCTCGCTGACCTTAGGAAGGTCCTCTCCAGTCACTCCCCCTGCTCTCTGCTCTTGTCCGTTTCCAATCAATCAGTGCTTGTATCCCCTGACTGTTGACTTTATGTTGTTCATATAGAACCATTTTTTCTAATAGTTCTATGAAAACCTAAATGAACTTAAACTTTTATTAACTTTAATTTCTCTTTCAGCAGTAACAATCCATCCTAAACCAACTCTTCTCTTCATTTCTAGACAATTTTTTCCAGTAGGTTCGTATGTCACTCAGCAGGGGCTGAGCAGGACGGCCGTGCTGATTCTCAGCCTCAGGACCAACCGCAGTTCAGTCCTGTGGGGTCAGAACATCTCTTCTTGGCACATCCTTGAGTGGCCAAACCGCGCTTTCCTAGCCACGTAGCAGTAACTACCTCACGTTCCACTTCTCTGCTTCTCTCACAAACATAATCAAGTTGATCTGACAGGATCTACTTCTTCAGCAGATAAATCAGATGCCATGCATCTTTTTAGATACTACCAACACACACTTACTACGGGGGACACACTCCCAAGGGTGACCCTCTGAAGAGCCCAAATGGTAGGTGTTCCGGCGTCCCCGTTTCACAAATGAGGACCTGAAGCACAGAGAGAGTAAGTGGCTTGCCCAGGGTCACACAGCAGGTAAGAATTCGGGACCAGAATCCCACATCAGGTACTCTCACTCCAGTCTTGCTTTTAACCAAACTGATGTTTATTCCTACTTATTCCAAGGTGGCTACAATGAGCGATCAGCTCTCAGGCTCCAGAATCATCTTCCTATTTCAAGAAACACTTTACATTTCTCCCTCATTTGCCAGTCTTCCTAATCTCTTCCTGATGTGTGAGGCCAAGGTCTCGTTCTGTGTTCACCATCGTGCACCCTGCCCCCAACGTGGACGTGGTACATGGCATGTGGCAGACACGCAGTAAGTTTCAAGTTCGCCTTATAAATTCGGTGACCCAGTGTAACTGTATTTTTCTGTTATTTCCCTCAAATGCTTCTCAGTAGTGCATTCCTGCCGTCGGCCGGCCGCGTGTTACCTAACCCGGGAGGGAAACTGGCCACCTTGGGGCTTACAAAGGGGACACAGGTGTGCATGCACGGTCAATCCTCACTATTCTTAGAGTCTGTCGCTTGGGAATTTGCCTGCTCACTACAGCCCTGATTGGACGTGTGCCAAGCAGTGCAACATCCGAGTCCCCGCCACTCACGCTCCTGGCCAAGGTCAGACCAAGTGCCAACGCTCTGCCTTCTTGCTTCAGCTTTTCCTACTGTAAACAATGGTCCATATTGACGGTCTGGTCAGGGCCACGCTTTTCACACTGGAGCGCTTTTTGTTGGTGATTTGACTGTTGAAAATGATCCCCGAGCAAGCAGGCTCCGGTGTGTCTTCCAGAGAAAACGCACTTTGCTCAGATAAAATCCTAGTGCTGTGGTCAGTGAGTTCAGTGTTGGTGAACCAATAATATGTATTAAACAGAAACACATATAAAGCAAGGTCATGTATGGATCCGTTGTTGGAAACGTGACCAGAGGCTGTGGGAACCTCACCCTGTCTTTGCCCGAGGAGCAATGGCTTAGAACTTGGTAATTCGTTTGTTTTTCTAGAACCATTTTTCCTAATGTTTGAGATTAAACATTAATTTCCCTCTCAGTGTTAACAGTCCATCCTAAATTAATCCTTCTCTACGCATCTGGGCATTTTTCACTGTGATGACTTCATAGGACTTCATGGGACTTATAGAACATAAGGCAAGGGCTGAACACAGAGGGTCCAAACTCCGTGGAGTAAGAGATAACTTCTAATGGTGGAGTCCCGGACAATTTAGGAAAGGGAGGCATCTGAGAGGGGTCTCAAATGATAGGGGAGAATCGAGAGCAGGGGAAGATGTTCCACAGTGCAGAAAACAGAGTGAGCCCAGGCAGAGCCAGAAACCACAGGGGTTCCAAGGAGATCTGCAGATAACCTCACTTGGCTGAGAGGGGAGCACAGGAGCGAAAGGTCATTTGAACCAGTCCGTGAAGCAAGGTCAAAACTGTACTTGATTTGATGGGTAAAAAGAGCCATGAAAATAATTTGGGTAACGGGCCCAAGAGAAATGAAAATGTAAATCTGTGAATGTTGATAGTGGCTGTATTCACAGCAGCCAAATGGTAGAGACCACCCGCATACCCACGAACAGGTGAAGGGAGACCACCCACATACCCACGAACAGGTGAAGGGAGACCACCCGCATACCCACGAACAGGTGAAGGGA
>NW_019154101.1:41906372-42095907 GCF_002288905.1 Enhydra lutris kenyoni
CACCCACATACCCACGAACAGGTGAAGGGATGAGCAGATTACGGCCTCTCTGTTGGAAATACTCAGCATTAAAAAGCAACAAGTACTGTGCGATGAGATCAGTGAATCTCAATGTCTTATGCTGAGTGAAAGAAGCCAGACACAGGAGTACATCTGCATGATTTCATTTATATAACATAATAGAAAGAGTGAAGCTATAGGGCCAGCAGAAGCAGTGGGCCAGGATTCCCTGAGAAGGGGCACAAGGGAAATTTCTCAGGGTGATACACACATTCCACATCCTGATGACAGCAAGCCTCCATGGGTGTATGCGTTTGTCAGAACATTTAAAAATGGGTGCTTTTGGGGGGGCCCGGGTGGCTCAGTCAGTGAAGCATCCCACTCTTGATTTCAGCTCAGATCATGATCCCAGGGTCTTGAGATTGAACCCTGTGTCAGGCTCTGTGCTGAGTGTGAAGCCTACTTGGGATTCTCCTCCCTCTCCTCCTACCCCCCTGCCCCGCCCTGCTCTCATCTAAAAATTAATTAATTAATTAATTTTTAAAAGTGGATGCATTTTGCCACTCTTGAGCAAAGCCTGGGGGTTCAATAGAGCTACCCTATGATCCAGCAATTGCTCTACTGGGTATTTACCCAAAGGACATAAAAATACAGATTCAAAGGGGTACATGCACCCCGATGTTTATAGCAGCATTATCAACAATAGCTGAACTATGGAAAGAGCCCAGAGGTCCATAGACTGACGAATGGATAAAGAAGACATGGTATATGTATATATATATACTGGAATATTACTCAGCCATCAAAAAGAATGACATCTTGCCATTTGCAATGACATGGGTGGAGCTAGAGGGTATTAGGCTAAGTGAAATAAGACAGTCAGGGAAAGACAAATACCATATGATCTCACTTATATGTGGAATTTAAGAAAGAAAACAGATGGGGTTCCTGGGTGCCTCAGTCACTTAAGCATCCAACTCTTGGTTTGGGCTCAGGTCATGATCTCTGGCTTCTCCATTCGAGCCTGCATGGGGCTCCCCACTCAGTGGGGGGGTCTGCCTCCCCTCTCCCTCTGCCCCTCCCCCTACTTGTGTACTCTCTCTCTCTCTCTCTCTCTGAAATGAATGGATAAATCTTTTTTTAAAAAGGAAAGAAAGAAAGAAAGGAGATGAACATATAGAAAAGGAGAAAAGAAAAAAAGGAAAGAGGGAAACAAGCTGTAAGTGACTCTTAACGATAGAGAACACACTGAGGATTGATAGAGGGAAGGCTGGGGGATGGACTAGATGGGGGATGGGGATTTAGGAGGGCACCTGTTATCATGAGCACTGGGTGTTGCATGTAAGTGATGAATCCCTGAATTCTACTCCAGAAACCAATTTTGCACTATATTTTAACTAACAAAATTTAGATTTTAAAAAAATGGATGCATTTGTTACATAAAAATCATACAATTTATGTGAGTGTATTTTATAGTATATAAATTAAAATAATAAATTTGTTTTAAAAGAAGCTTTAGAAGGGGAATCATCTGATGTATATTCCAATACCTGTCTGCCACTCTGATGAATGAACACCATGAGAAAGGCAGGTAAGTGGGAAAGAAGAAACACAAAACAAATGACCAACTAGATGCTTCCTTCGTAATTATCAGCTATAAGGTAAAACCTTGTCATAGCTAAAGCTAAAGACTCCCAGACGTCATCCTACTGGGGAATTTCCATTATCCACACTCTTGCTAACTTGTATTTGACTTACAACTTCCTATTAGTAGTGTATATACCAAGTCCTCTCTATCACCACTATATATCTGGTGGCCAATATATTTGGTCGGCTTTCTTCTCAAACTGTAACACTGTGGAATTAAGACAACGGCATGAGGACCGTCTGTGTTGAGGAGCATTGTGTTGTCATCTTGGTCTCCTTGGGAGCTCAGTGTGAACTGAAAGCTGTGAAGAGGTCAAGTGAACTGTGCCGTCTGCACACCAAGGTTGGCGCCATGCTGCCACTTAGAGCCACCATCTGAAGGTCCATGAAACTCACCAGTATCAGGAATGGACACGCTTGAGGTATGGCCTCTGGCCTTCTTATAGCTTGAATTCTGCAATCCAAGTAGAATTCTCCAAGGAGGACACCTGGGTGGCTCAGTCGTTAAGCATCTGCCTTCGGCTCAGGTCATGATCCCAGGGTCCTGGGATCAAGTCCCACATCCGGCTACCTGCTCAGTGGGGAGCATGGTTCTCCCTCTCCCACTCCCCCTGCTTATGTTCCCTCTCTCGCTGTTTCTCTGTCAAATAAATAAATAAAATCTTTTAAAAAAAATTTCTCCAGGGAGCTACCCACCTTCAGTTCTCCGAGTCTGAAGTGTGTTCTCATTGAAATACATCTTTAATTCTAGTAACTCTCATATAAGTGAAGTCAATGTCTCTGCTTACACTCACTATGTAGCATCTTAAGCTGACAAATCCCCAACAACTATGAGATGTTCCTACTTTCTCGGGTTAAACATTGATTTAGAAATTTAATTTCTCATTATCCTTGGGATCTCCCAAGGCTCTGGACTATGGTGGCTTCTTCCTCATTATGTCCCCTCTCTATTCATTACCCACTTGTTCTGAGAGTGGTCTTGTTATATTTTGTTTTCAGCTTCCCTCTTAAAGAGCATACGCTCATTTTCAGAAAAATACATTTCTGCAAGTGAGCCAACATTACCTTTAGTGAAAACCACACACCATAATGCTTTCTGGCTTCTGCTTTGGGGATAGAGCAGAGAACCTCATCAGTCCAGGGATGTTACTAAATCCTTGGAAATTAGCTTTTAATCACTTCAGAACTGGTTTTAGGGGTGATGTTGGCTAGGCAGGAGGGAAAGGGGAATAGGCAAGTAAGCAGCATTGCCCTTACAGCTCGCTAAAGCTGGTACATTCTGCTCGAAATGCTGCATTCTTTGTCTCTTGCATTTGTGGTACGCTGAGCAGCATCTGATGTTCTTTTCTTTAAGTTGGATGGATTCCTAAATCTGACATCAGGGTGTTTTTTTTCTTTCTTCCTTCCTTCCTTTCTTTCTTTCTTTCTTTCTTTCTTTCTTTCTTTCTTTCTTTCTTGTTGTCTTTCCACCATAATTCTCTTTAATAAGGAAGGGAGTGTGGAAGGCATCTCAAAAAGTGGATTCCTCCCCAGCTAATGCCGCATGGGGGACACCACACGTGAGGTTTCTTACTTGGGCTCCTCGTTCTTGCTTTCTAAGGACACCGCAAGGGCGGCTTCCTTCAGCTGAGCCCCATGTGGCACAGTTCCTAACTGCTGAATAAACAGAAAGGAAGTCAAGCAGAAGAAAAGCACGAATACACACAGAGGCATAATTACAAGGGAACATTTTTAAGTCAAAAACATCGCTCATCCGGAAAAAACTTCACAGAGAGAAGTTTAAGCTGTTTGCAGTTTTCCCTTCAGAACGATTTTCTTATAGGTCTGATACTGCCACAGTTCAAAAGAAAGTAGTAGAGCAGAGGATTAAGATCTTTGATTAACACCGAGAGACGCCCCAAACATGGGCTGGTGGGCTGCGAAGCAGTCGATGCTGGTCACAAGCCATGAATGCCAAGCGGAGGCGGCCACGGGTTCAGTGGAGGGGGTCCTGGGCCCCAGGGGAGCCGTCAGCATCCTCCCCCAAAGCAGCCCCTCTCAACTGCATCCCAGGAGGGACTGCTGGAAAACCGCCCCCCAAACCATCACCTCCAGGGCGTGCGACTACAGGCCTTCTGGCAGGGCGTCCACCCACGACCCATGTTAGCCTTCAACTTGACTCAGACCCCCCTCCCCTCCATCCTCGCCAACAATAACAACTGCAATAAAGTAAGCCTCGCCATCTGGACAGCGCAGCGGGTTGACCTTTATGCCTGTGGCTCCCAGATGCCAAGCTCCGAGCTCCCCCACCCACCCATCACCGAGTCTCTCAGCGATCCAGAGCACAGAAGAAAAGCGAGAACAGGGTGCTGAATTTGCGTAAAGCAAAATCGATTTCGGTTCAAAGCGTGCTTTTTGTTCTAACACCCATAAACCTCGTTACAGACCACCAGCCCCTTGACAAGCGGCCGAAGGGGAGCACTTTCCCAGAGGGGCGACCCGGTCAGCCCCTCAGCCTCCTGGGCGCCGGGAGGCCAGGCGGGGCTGCCGGAGGCCGGGGCCGGGGGGCGCGTGGCTCTGGCGGGGCCGGGAAGGGCCCTGCCCACCGTCCCGGAGAGGCAGCGGGAAGGCAGACAGCCGCCACTGCAGGAGCATCTGAGGAGCACCGCGCCCCCGGGAGTCGGGCCTGAGGAGCCGGGGGCCGGCGCCGGGGCCCAAGGGCGGCAGCGGGAAGCGCCCCTGCGGACCGGGCGGCGGGGCGCGGGCGCAGAGGGGCCGGGGCGCCTGTCGCCGTCACCCGCCGGCCGCGCGCGCCGCAGACCGCCGTCCCCTCGCTCCCGCGCGCCCCTGCCCGCCCCCACCCAGGGCTGCCGCCTCCCTCCTCGAAGTCCTGCAGGTCTTGGCTGGGGCGGATCGGGGGCCCTCCTCTCCCTGGCGGCCCTGCGCGCGGCCGGCAGACGTGGGTGCACCAGCGCTGCGCGGCAGGAGAGGGCCCGGGGGCGGCCGCGGGGATCATCCGGTCTCCACACACACGACCTCCCTGGTCCCCTCTCCCCACCCCTACCCCCCCTCCCCCCGCTGATCAGGAGGGTGCCCCCTCACCTGCTGGTCGCCGGACACCAGGGTCAAGGTGCCCTGCCACCGCAGTATCTTACAGGTCAGTGAGACTCTCTAGGACCGGCAACCCTGAAGGGCCCAAAGTTGGGGGAGGGGAAGCACACACATGGGAGATCATGGCGAGTGGAGCCACTTGTGTCCCCCCACGGTTTCCTAGCCCCAGGTGCTCTTGCTGGGGACACTGCCCTATCAGGTTTCTGACTTAATGCCTGAACTGCTTCCCGAAGGTGGCCTCTCTCCCTTCCCAATGTTACTGCTCAGCCGGTGTGTCTGCGGAGAAGGCAGGGGTCCTTCCCCAGGCCTCCCCCAAGCCCCCTGCTTCCGCGTAGTGTGGCATGTGACCACACTGCCGAGCTCACGCTCTGGACCGCTCCTGCACCCCTTTCTCTAGGAAGAGGATCCCCTTGTCTTACGTTGGCTGTGCGGGATTCTGTGCTTAGGAGTAAGGCGTTAAGGAAGCCCCCAGCAGTGATGGGGGCTGAAGCTCTGTGAGCAGGAAGGAAAGGCCAACCCACACCAAGAATGCATATCCATCTCTATGAAGAATGACCGCTGGCCCCTCCGTGACGGAATGGGCCAGATGTAGCTGACTTGCTACCAAGGAGATGGTAGCAAGACCACATCAGGGGCTTGACTTTGGCCTCCAGTGCTGACAGGTTAGAAAGTCAGAGGCAGTCAGTAACTCCATTGGCCTTGGTGACAGTTTCTCTGCTGGACATATGTATAACCTCCATCATTGTCGCCATGGTCACTCATTCGTGTGCCCCTCGTGCCAGTTCCAGGGGATCCATAAACACATCTGACCAATGTCAACCGGCTAAGTCATTTTGTCTCCTTGGTCGTTCAGTGCCTTTCCTGAGTGTTGCTTTCCAGTGGGGAGCAAAGTGATTCAACAAGGAGCCAGTCTAAGTGGGGTAAGTCAGAAGAAGGTCTGACTTACATGTGGAATCTAAAAAAGCCAAGGTGGGAAATGGAGCCAGGGAGGGGGCTGAGAGACCTGGGGAGACTCTGGTCAAAGGACACGGACTTCCAGCTATGAGGTGAACGAAGTTCTGGGATCTCCCGCACAGGGTGGTGATTCTAGTTTACAGGACTGTGTGGCACGCTTGACAGTTGATCGAAGAGTAAATCCTTCATGGTTTCACGACACACAACAACAAAGGGTGAATATGTGAGGAGCAGAGATGTGAACCAGCCCTATTGTGGTTATCATTTCACACCCTATACGAGAATGGGGTCATCACACTGTGTGGCTTAAACTCACATGACGTTCTAATGTCTCAGTAAAGCTGGGGTGGGGGGGGACATTGAGTCAGTCAGCCAAGCCGCATTTTTTCAGGCTCTCTTGGTCTAGTATTAATCACACAGCACCATAATTTAGTTTTTTCTGTTGTGAAACACAGTGTAGATGAGATTTTAATGACATTCTGAAGACGTAGTCTTCATCAGCCATGAAAGAGAATGGCAAGCAGTCTGGTACCTCAGAAAGCTTTGGCGCAAATATTTGTCATTATGTGTATTTTTAAATCTCGTGACAGCTTACAGCCTTGATATATTTAGTAGCGGTATCTTTTCTTCCCAACCCTGACCCACTTGTATCCAGCAAGGGCTTGAGGTAATGGGGCAGCTGTGGCACCCGTTTAGTGAGGGAAACAAGGAGGGGAGAAATCTAGCACCTGTGTGTCCAGGGCCTTGTCCTGCCCTAAACAAGACAAGCAGACTCCCAGGGTTCAGATTTGTGGGGTTGAGTGGGAGGACCCGGGAGGAGGGAAGCTGCCAGGAGGGCAGGGACCAGTGAAGGGACCCTGAGGCTCCATGCTGTTCTGAGCCTGGAGAATTTCAGGAGTTTGGAGGGGAGGTGGGGCATGAGCACAGAAAGGTGACACAAAGGCCCTATGGCAGGAGAAAACCTGGCATATCTGAGGAACTGACAGAAGTCCAGGTAGCCTGGGGTTCAGAGAGAAGAAGGAAGTGTGGCCCCTCACGAAGGTCACAGCGAGAGGTGCTAAACAGGGTGGGTGTCTGGTCAGAACCACCTTTTCTAGAAGATTGCCCTGGCAGCAAGTATAAAGAATTGGTTAGAGGGATAAGAGGCTCTTTTGGGGCAAAGGTCACAAAGAAGCAATTTTCAGACATGGAAAACACAACAACCAAGGCTCAAGGGAGAAGAGCTAAGCTTCGCTATAAACAGGAAAATGCAAATTAGAACCATGGTGATATCAAAAAAAGAAAGGATAGGAACCATATGATCACTTCAATAGATGCAGAGAAAGCATTTGACAAAGTACAACATCCATTCATGATAAAAAACCCTCAACAAAGTTCGTTTAGAGGGAGCATACCTCAACATAATAAATGTATTCTGCGAAAAACCCACAGTTAGCTCATACCCACTGGGGGAAAACTGAGAGCTTTTCCCCTAAAGTCAGTAGCAAGAAACAAGACAAGGATGTCCACTCTCTCCACTTTTTTTAACATGGTCCTGGAAGTCCTAGTCAACAATCAGAAAATGAACAGAAATAAAAGGCATATAAATTGGTAAGGAAGAAGTAAAACTTCCATTATTTGCAAATGACATGATACTATATGTAGAAAATTCTAGAGACTCCACCAAAATACTTCTAGAACTGATAAATGAATTCAGTAAAATTGCAGGATACAAAATCAATATACAGAAATCTGTTTCATTTCCATACACTAATAATGAAGCAACAGAAAGAGAAATTAAGAAAACAACCCCATTTACAATGGCACCAAATATAACAAAATACCTAGGAATAAACTTAACTAAAAATGTAAAAGACCTACACTCTGAAACTATAAAACTTTGATGAAAGACATCAGAGATGACATAAGAAATGGGAAAATATTCCACATTCATGGACTGGAAGAATGAATATTGTGAAAATGTCTATACTACTTAGAGCAATCTATAGATTTAATGCAATCCCCATCAAAATCCCAATGGCATTTAGCACAAAACTAAAACAAACAATCCTACAATTTGTATGAAACCACAGAAGACCTCAAATAGCCAAAACAACCTTGAAAAAGAAAAACAAAGCTCTGGAGGCATCACAATTCCAGACTTGAAGTTGGATTATAAAGCTGTAGTCCCTCGAGACAGTATGGTACTGGCACAAAAGTAGACAAAGGAAGAAAGAATATTCAATGGGAAAAAGACAAACAAATGGTGTTGGGAAAATTGGGTAGCCACATGCAGAAGAATGAAACTGGACCATTTCATGGTTCTTCCCCTCCTGTGTCCACGGTATCCTCTGTTCCCCCTCCACAGTCCATCCTATCCCACCCCTTACTTATCCGTGGCATCCCTCCCTGTCCCCTTCTGTCCTCTATTCACCCTTGCCATCTGTCTGAGACAGAATTCTCTTTCAGGGGTCTGAAATATTAGGGCTGCTGTTCTCTCCATCCCTGTAGGTGCTGGGAGTGGGAGCTGGGCGCCCAGGAGGGGCCCTGGCAGGGTGTGAACACCTCCCCAGCCCTCCTGGAGACTCCCTGCCACAGGTTCCCGTGGGCTGTCATTCTCTTGCTCCTGACTAAAGCTGCCTCGGCTGTTAAGGGTTGTTCTCTGGTCCATTCTGGAATTGCCCCCCCTGCCCCCCATGGCCACATGGCTGGTACCACTACTCCTGGAGCTACCTCCGGCTTTGCTTCTTTTGGAGGCTTAGGGAACATGGATTCTCCTTTTGGCACCCACCACCAGCTTCCTGTTTGCTGTGTCTCGGCTCTGCCTCTGTGTCCTTTAAACAGAGTCCAGTGCATGGTTTTCAGAGTGCATTTAGAAGCCGTTCTTTGGTGGAAGTCACACTGCCTCTGCACCCTCAAAACAAACAAACAAACAAAACCACCACACACAAAAATAGACTCAAAATGGATGAAAGACCTAAATGTGAGACAGGAATCTATCAAAATCTTTGAAGGGAACACAGGCAGCAACTCTTCAACCTCATCCACAGCAACTTCTTCCTAGAAACATTGCCAAAGGCAAGGGAAGCAAGGGCAAAAATGAACTATTAGGACTTCATCAAGATCAAAAGCTTTTGCACAGCAAAGTTAGCCGTCAACAAAATCAAAAGACAACTGACAGAATGGGAGAAGATATTCGCAAACGATATATCAGATAAAGGGTTAGTATCCGAAACCTATAAAGAACTTACCAAACTCAACATCCAAAGAATAAATAATCCAATCAAGAAATAGGCAGAAGACATGAACAGACATTTCTGCAAAGAAGACATCCAGATGGCCAACAGACACATGAAAAAATGCTCAACATTACTCGGCATCAGGGAAAAGCAAATCAAAACCACAGTGAGATACCACCTCATACCAGTCAGAATGGCTAAAATCAAAAACACAAGAAACAAGTGTTGGGAAGGATGAGGAGAAAAAGGAGTCCTCATGCACTGTTGGTGGGAATGCAAACTGGTGTAGCCATTGTGGAAAACAGTATACAGGTTTCTCAAGAAGTAAAAAACAGAGCTACCCTTAGATCCAATAATTACACTACTGGTTTTTTACCCAAAGAGTACAAAAACACTAATTCAAAAAGATATGTGCCCCCCGGTGTTAACAACAGCCTTGTCTACAATAGCCAAATCACGAAAGCAGCCTAAGCGTTCAATGATAGATGAATGGAAAAAGAAGTGGTATATATATACAGTGGGATGTTATTCAGCCATAACAAGAATGAAATCTTGCCATTTGAAATAACATGGTCGGAGCTAGAGAGTATTATGCTAATTGAAATAAGCCAGTCAGAAAAAAACAAATACCATATCATTTCACTCATGTGGAATTTAAGAAACAAACAAACGAAGGAAAAAAGGGAGAGAGAAATCAAAAATCAATGTTAGGGTGTATGTGTGGTGCAGCTCTGGTGAGATGGGACCCAATACCCTGGTTCTGAGAAGGAGCACCGAGCAGGCGATGTCTGGGGTGGGGCTGGCCCAGCCAGCACGTGGCTTTTTCACTGCACCGTGATTTATGTTCAGCTTCAGTTGCTTTTTTAGATTTCCTTATGGAAAATGATAGTCCTGCCTCATTCCATCACATTTCCTGAAGGCCCATTCTAGTGAGGAGAACAGGGAAGATAAAGCCAAATCTATATTCCAGGCCAGCACCGCATACAGAGCTGCACTGAGCCATGTGTGGCTGCTTAGACTCATAATTAAATTAAGTAAAATGTAAAGTTCGATTCCTCACTCACTGTAGCCGCATTTCCAATGCTCAAAAGCCACATATGTGTAATGACTACGCTCTCGGACAAAGCGGAACACGGCCATCATCACAGAAACCTCTATTGGTCAGCACTTAAAGGAGAAAAGTAACTGGCTTTTCCCATATGCAAAGATGGCTCAACATTAAAAAATTAGAAATTATTTTTAAAATAATAATAAAAAATTAGAAATGCACATTAACAGATTAAAGGGGAAAATGTAATCATCTTAATAGATGTAGACAAAGCACTCAGGAAATTTATGTTCATACAAACATAAATAACACCAACATTAAAGACAAAAGAACCAACTCATAATAACAATAAAACTACGAGGTACCCAGGAATAATTTCAGTCACACATGCACACATACCCTGTGGAGAAAATGATATCACCACTACAGAAGATAAAGGCAATGTAAATAAATCTAGAGCTATGTCACGTTCCTAGATGGGAAGATTCGGTATCACCAAGATGTCAGTCCTCCACAAGTTAGTCCACAAACTCGAAAAAAATTATAATAAAATTTCCAGTAAGGTGTTTCACAGAACTTGACCAACTGACCCTGACATTATCCAGAACAATTAAGGACCAAATATAGCTAAGACATTCCTAAAGACCAAAAAAAAAAAGAAAGAGAGAGAGAGAGATTGAGAGAAAGAAAGACCTGCCTTATCATTCGTCCATTCATGTAGTCATTTGACAAATACTGAGCATCCATTCTATACTCTAGCTTTAATAGCTGGGAACCTAGTTGTTAACAAAATAGCCAGCAATTCCTGCCCTCATAGTGCTTGGTCACATTCAAATATCAGGTCTTGCTCTAAAGCTGTAATAATGGAGATGCTGCGGTGTTAGAACAGGCATGGATGAACAGCATAGGGAGACCAGAAACAAAAGCTTGACACGGGGTGGGGTTTGATAGAGGAACAGTGTGTCCTCATGGAGAAAACATGTTCTCGATACACAAGAAAATCCATTATAGGTAGATTAAAGACCTAATGTGAAATGTAAAACTTTGAACCTTTTAGAAGAAAATACAGAAAAATATCTTTGTAACCTTGGGATAGATAAATACCTTTTATGAGACATGAAAAGCACAATCCACTAAGAAATTGTTAATTATTTGACTACATAAAAATTGACAACTTCTGTTCAAGAGAAGTCCCTAGAGCTTAAGTAAACCACAGAAGGGAAGAAAATATTTCCAAAGCATAAAACTGAAAAAAAAAAAAAAAAGTTACCCAGTGTATATAAGAGACTGCTACAAAGCAATAGGAAAAAAGGTAATACAGTAGAAGATGAGAAAAGTAGGAATAGGCATTCCTAGAAGAGGAAACTCAAAAACCCAACACCAAAAGACAGAAATGAGGAAAATGCAAATCAAATAAATGATCTGGTTAAAATCAAATTGACAAGGAAAAGAACAAAACTAAAGAAATGGACAAAAAATGTATATTAATAATGTTGCCAAAGAAGAAGTCCACACCCCACCGGTTAAGAGTGGTAATTGCCTCAACCACACAGTGCACAATAAGGCAGAATTTGAGAATTAAAACGCATATTCCCGTGGCCTTTGCAACTGCCCTCTTTGGTGGACAGAGAGAGTCTTGCCATGAGCACAGGGACATGTGTAAGAACAGTCATTTCACAGAAAATGGATTATTAGTTGCCTAGGCTGGGCTGAGAATTAACTATAAATGGGCACCAGGGTCTTAAGGGAGTCGTAGAAATGTTTGCAACTTGACTATGGCAATGGTTGCACAACTTCGTAAATTTACTTGAGAAAATCATTGAGGGGCGTCTGGGTGGCTCAGTGCGTTAAAGCCTCTGCCTTTGGCTCAGGTCATGATCTCAGGGTCCTGGGATCGAGCCCCACATAGGGCTCTCTGCTCATCGGGGAGACTGTTTCCTCCTCTCTCTCTGCCTACCTCTCTACCTACTTGTGATCTCTCTCTCTCTTTGTGTCAAATAAATAAATAAAATCTTTAAAAAAAAAAAAAGAAAAAAGAAAATCATTGAATTGTATACCTTAAAGGAAATAAACTATATGGTATGTGAGTGATACCTACATAAAGTTGTTTTTGAATTGTCATTCCAGCTTTATCGCAATGGTAATAAAATTGAAAACAGCCAACATTTTTATAAATGGATTGTTGTAGAGATTCAATGGAATACAAAACAGTGGCTTAAATAAATAAATCAGAGCTACCTACAGGGACAGGAATAAACCTCCACAGTGAAAAGTAATGGCAGAGAGGGTAAAAGCAACTTGCCAGGTGATACAATGTAAAGGGAAATATTTACATAAGATTTGAAAACATATAGAACCATGCCATATAATGTTTATGAATACATATAAATACAGCTATGGCATTTGAATCGGCACAGAAAGGATACACACCAAATTCAAGGTAATGATTGTCTCTGGAGAGTAAGGAATGGGGATACAACTGTATCTGCAATGTTTCATTTCTTTAAAACAAAGCAAAACACTGAAGCAAAAATGGCAATCAAGTGTTTGTTATAATATTCTCTGTCATTTTCCTGCACATTGACATCGTTTATTATGAATTTAAAAATACAACATGGGGCACCTGGGTGGCTCAGTGGCTTAAAGCCTCTGCCTTCGGCTCGGGTCATGATCCCAGAGACCTGGGATCGAGCCCCACATCAGGCTCTCTGCTCAGCGGGGAGCCTGCTTCCCCCTCTCTCTCTCTGCCTGCCTCTCTGCCTACTTGTGATCTCTCTCTGTCAAATAAATCAATAAAATCTTAAAAAATAAAAAATACAACATAAAAGTGTATTTTATTTGCTCTTCCAGTTGCTCCAAATACTGGCTCTTTTACATTACAAAGAGTTGTAACTGCCACGGTGTAAAGCATCGGTAAGTTTTCCCTATATTTTATAATCATCGTCAATGGTTGACTGATTACTGGCCTCAGGATGGGCTCTGCTAGACTTTTGGGAACCCGGGATGATGCAGAAAGCCGGAGGAGGATATGTTGGCGCGCTGTCAATCGTCTGGAGCCCAGGTCAGTACATGTTGTGTGCAACAGTGACACCTAATGGTCAGTGTCGGTACTTGCGTGCGCTCTTGGATGAATATTCCGTTGGGTTTGGTAGCTTTTTTTCTAGAGGCCCTTACAAGAAAGAGAACGAAGGATTCAGTCTGGAGAAATTTTTTTTAAGATTTTATTTATTTATTTGACAGACATAGATCACAAGTAGGCAGAGAGGCAGGCAGAGAGAGGAAGGGAAGCAGGATTCCCGCTGAGCAGAGAACCCGATGAGGGCTCTATTCCAGGACACTGGGATCATGACCCCAGCCGAAGGCAGAGGCTTTAACCTACTGAGCCACCCAGGCGCCCCCAGTCTGGAGAATTTTTATATTTGGTGAGCTCCCTTCTCAGTTGACCGAAGTCGGTGAACACCAACTCCCCCCACCCCCCCACCCAGGAACACCTAGACTAGTTCAGAGATAGTGCTTTTCCTCCTCTTCCTGGAGTTAAGGGGGCTGAGCTTTGCATCCTGAAGAAGTTTGCTCCCAGCATCTGGGCAACACCAAAATAGTGTCTGAGGTCCTTTAAAAATAATGTCTCAGGCCCACATTTGAATTGAGATTTCAGGCAAGAAGTATTTCTGTAGCTAGGTAGGAAAGACGGCATGGGGTCGGAACGCAGTGGTCTTTCCCATTTCAAAGCAAGTTGGTGAGCTGCATAGATGTTAGTGTTAGATAGGGCTAGTGTTGAAAGATCATAGCATGTCCAGACCACGCGAGACCTTAGAGTTTATGTTATCAGCTCCACAGGCATTGGGATGTCTTGAAGTCCAAGAACATACATGTGACTGAGAACAAAATTGACCCAGTAAATGCCTGTATTTCTGACACTCCACACAGGAGGAGTACTGAGGACCCATTCCCCAAACAGGCAACATCAGGAGAGGAGCAGACCTTTTTCCCCACAGCCATTCATAAATTCACTAAATCGGCACAATAGCAAGCCACTAACAAAACTGCTTCCTCACTTTGACATTGGAAATCATCACCAGCCTGAGTCTTTCAAAACTACCCCAAAGCGACATCTTCATTTGAAAGTTGTTAGTTGAGGGGTGACAGGGTGGCTCAGTTGGTTAAGCCTCTGCCATCAGCTCAGGTCATGATCTCCGGGTCCTGGGATCGAGTCCTGCATTAGGCTCCCTGCTCGGTGGGGAGTCTGCCTCTCTCTCTCTCCCTCTGCCCTTCCCACACTCATTCTCTCTCTCTCTCTCTCTCTCTCTCAAATAAATAAATAAAAATCCTTGAAAGGAAGGAAGGAAAGGGAAGAAAGAAAGCTGTTAGCTGAGTAGTGCAGGGAGGAAGCCCAGCAGCCCTGGGGTCTCTCCAAAGACCTCCCCCCGACCCAGCTGCCCCTCAGGCTGAGATGGGCCCATTAGGACAGCACATTCGATGGGCTCAGACAGGGCAGGGCACAGGACAGAAGAGTGACGAGGAGAAGCTGGGACCAACTCAGGATGGAAGCCTGTGGCAACATCATCAAACCCTCCAGAATTCGTTCTGGGAACACAGCAGGTTTCTTTTTCTTTTAAAGAGCTTCACTGGGGTGCCTGGGTGGCTCTGACTCTTGATTTTGGTTCAGGTCACGATCTCAGGGTCCTGGGATTGAGCCCCATGTCAGGCTCTGGGCTGAGCATGGAGCCTGCTTAGGATTCTCTCTCTCTCTTTCTTCCTCTGCCCTCCCCACCCCTGCACACATGCTCTCTCACTCTTTCACTCTCTCTCAAAAAATAATAATACATACAGAGCTTTACAAAGGTATAACTAACATACTATAAACCGCGTGGATTAAAAATGCACAATTGGTGGGTTTTGACATCTGCGCACACCCACGAAACCATCACTTCCATAAAGAGGATGACGTATTCATCAGTCCCTCAGCAATCCTTGCCCCGCCCCCTCCCCCACTCCCATATCTCCGGGTAAACTTTCATCTGCTCTCTGGCACTTAAGATCAGTTTGGGTTTTCTAGAGCTTTATATCAATGGAATCACACAGTATCTTGTCCTCTAACTGGCTTCCTCGGGTGTAATTATTCTGAGAGTTGTTCGAGTGACATCTGCCAGTGGTTAATGGCAGGGGTTGCGGGCCCTGGCTGTGCTCACAGTCTGGAAGGAGGCTACCCCATCCGCATCAATCGTGATAATTCATTTGGCTTCCCAGCAGCCCCTCAGTAGAGGAGTGGGAGCCCAGAGAAGATGGGGGAGAAGCTGGGCTCAGGAGCCCTTGTGCTGCGTGAGAAGCTGCTTGGGGCAGTTTCTCTGCGGGTGTCTTCAGAGGTGTTCAAAGCCAGAGACTGAGTGACGTGTGGTCTAGGGCATCCAAAAGATGACTGTCACACTGTAGAAAACCAGAGGCGGAGCCCCACTAGAGTGTGAACCCTGAGGGCAGGGGCCACGCGGTCAGGTCCTGGGGTGGAAGAAATAGGAAAACCTTCTTGGCGCTGGACCCCCTAAATCACCCTGGGTAAACAAGCAAAGGCAAACCTCCCAGGGCCCCAGGCAGTGCTTTGCCGATGAATCAAAGGTCAGCAAAGCCATAAATCAACCGCATTTGCACCCAACAGATTGTGAAGAGTTATTTTGAACTTGACTTGGCCAAAAAAATTCCCTGGCGCTGAATCAACTTCAAGAACACAAACAGAAGGGGGAAACATCCATCTTCCTCCTCTCCCCAGCAATGAGAGCTGGACGCTCCAGGGCCGAGCTCCCCACAGTGAGGGCAGCCTCCCTTCCTGCAGTATGAGGATCCCCAGTGTGTGTGTGTGTGTGTGTGTGTGTGTGTGTGTGTGTGTGTGTGACCTAAGCTGCCACGGGGTGAGAGGTCTTCCACAGAGCACCCCCAGACAACTGACCCAACATCTTTGGGGTGGGGGTGGGGGTTGGAGGGATAGTTCCCAGGGTCCTTCAGCGCTCCTGGGAACCAGGGTCTGCATAGGATTTTCTGGCCGTAGAACTAGCCTGATGTTCACCTGGGCTGTCGTGTCACTGATATCAGTCCCATGCTGTCCAGGCTGTAGCCCATGAGGACTCTTTCAATTAAATATGCATGCACGTATGGAAAGAAGTCTGGAAGGATCTATGCTTCCATGTTATCACATGTCAATTCAAAGTGCCTGAATCTTCTGAATCTTTTATAACGAGTGTGTAGTTTAAAATTTAAAAAAATTCTTTTTAAAGATTGTATTTATTTACCTGACAGAGATCACAAGTAGGCAGAGAGGCAGGCAGAGAGAGAGGGGGAAGCAGGCTCCCCGCCGAGCAGAGAGCCCCATGCGGGGCTCCATCCCAGCACCCCGGGACCATGACCCACGCTGAAGGCAGAGGCCCAACCCACCAAGCCACCCAGGTGCCTCTAGTTTAGCATTCTTTAAAAGGCAGTGGTGTGTAGCAAGGAATTTGTGTCTTGTTATAAAAACCATTAACTATGGAAGATTCAGAAAAAAATATGTAAAGACCAAAAGGAGGAAAGTGTCAGCTGGAATCATAACCCCACCACCCAGATAAACTCTGTCGACCATTTTAGAGAATTTCTTTTCTAGAAATAGAACATGCATTTTTAACAAAAGAGAAACATGGTGCATTCCTTTTTATGATCTACTTTTATACTTCATGTACACCACAACTTCTTTATCCATTCAATAGTCGATGGACACAGGCTCTCTCCCTAACTGGGCTATTATTGATAATGCTGCTGTAAACATCGGAATGCATGTGCCCCTTTAAACCAGTATTTTTGCAACCTTTGGGTAAATACCTAGTCGTGTGATTAATGGATCATAGGGTAGCTCTATTTTTACCTTTTTGAGGACCCTCCGTACTGTTTTCCAGAGTGGCTACACCAGTTTGCATTCCCACCAACAGTGTAGGAGGGTCCCCTTTCTCCACATCCTCGCCAACATCTGTTGTTTCCTGTGTTGTTAATCTTAGCCATTCTGACAGGTGTGAGGTGGTATCTCAACAAATTTTGACTTGTGTTTCCCTGGTGACAAGTTTCCCTGATGACAAGATGCTCAACATTTTCTGTCTTTAACATCCTCTGATGCTCAACATTTTCTGTCCTTAACATCCTCTGATCTATCATTTTAACGGCTTATAATATTTCATTAAATGGATGTACCATGCTTCATGTAACTCTTTTTTTCCTTCAACGTTTTCAATTAATAAATATTTCTCTGTTGCCTACCACAGGCAAAGGATCACAGTGCCATTCTCCAAAGATGCCCACCACGTGTAGACGTACAGGAGGATTGCACTTTCTTGCCCTGTGTAATTAGGTGCTGCCATGCCATATCTGCTTGCAAGCTTTAAGAATCTGCACAGTTGAGCATGTTCTCTTCTTCGGGCCACTTGGAAGCTAGGGACAGATCCTCCCTCAGCCTGGGTCTCTGCATGCACAGCCCCAGCTAACCTGTCCTGGACATGAAGAATGATGTCACACAACTCTGTAATCCTAGCTGTTGGGATTCAGGACTGTTTTGTTTCAGTGACATAACCTCACTGGTCCTGACTGACTAGCCTCAAGGCTGATGGAAAGGCAAGGCTAAAGACACAGTCCGAACCTTCCAATTTGCATAGTCTTAAGTGGAAACCTAAATACAAGGAAACGAGTTTGATAAAGAGCAACAAATAACCATTCACAACAAAATCATTCCAAAGGGTGCCTTGGAGCAGCTGGAAATGTTCAGCCCCGGAAAAGACAGCAGTGAAGAATCCGAGAAGGGTGGTTCACAATTGCTAGAATGGCCTGAGCTGACTTTGCAGAGGAAGGGGAAAAGAAGAGCTTTGAAGCCTTGAAGCCGAGGGAGATTTGAGGACAATGGTGGGAGCAGGAGATTGAAGAGGATAAGAGAGCAAAGGAGATACATACAATCAAGTGAGAGATGGAACACAAAGGACCCCTCAGTAGGTGATTTTTGGGTGAAGAAGGGACTTTGAGAAAATGAGAGCTAGGGAAGTTCTCAGAGAAAGGAAAAGAGGCCAGACTGGGGGAAAAAAAAAAAAAAATCACTGGTGCAGAGAGAGGGACCTCATCTCCATCCTGTGCTTTCCATCCTTCCTTTGAGGGAGAAATGCCTCTATAAACTACCTCAAGAAGAATGGCAACAGTGAAACTGACTTTTGGAGGCTTAATGTGACTTGTTTTAATCATGCAGACACTATTTTCAAGAATCAATTTGACTTCAGATAAAGCCCAAACTATTGTGGTTTGTTAACCCTATTTGAGTAATGACTCCCAACAGCTACAGGTGTCAACCACGCTTTTAACCTTGTCAGCCGTGCAGTCAGTGTCAGCCAGCCAGTGTCTCAGTCAGTACCAGTTAATCACTGCCAGTCAGACAGCCCGTGTCTATCCCCTTGTGTCTGTCAGTCAGACAGTGTCAGTGTCAATGAGTCAGTCAATATGTCAGTTAGTGACAGTGTCAGTGAGTCAGCTAGTCAGTGTCAGTGAGTCACTCAGTAAGTGTGTCAGTCAGTGGCAGTATTAGTGTCAGTGAGTCAGTCAGCCAGTCAGTATCAGCGTCAGTCATTCAGTGTCAATGAGTCAGCCAACCAGTGTCTGTCAGTCAATGTCAGTCAGGTTCCGTTACTGCTTGCCAGTCAGCCAGCCAGTCAGTGTCAGTCAGCCAGTCAGCCAGTCAGTGTCAGTCAGTCAGTCAGCCAGTCAGTGTCAGTCAGTCAGCCAGCCAGTCAGTGTCAGTCAGTCAGCCAGTCAGTGTCAGTCAGTCAGTCAGCCAGTGTCAGTCAGTCAGTCAGCCAGTCAGTGTCAGTCAGTCAGCCAGTCAGTGTCAGCCAGTCAGCCAGCCAGTCAGTGTCAGTCAGTCAGCCAGCCAGTCAGTGTCAGTCAGTCAGTCAGCCAGTCAGTGTTTGTCAGTCCACCAGCCAGCGAGTTAATATGAATGACATTCAACTGGTCTCTGAGTTATGCTCACATGCCTTTCTGCTTGTTTATCCAGCATCTTCCTGGGCATTACGATAGGTGTGTCATTCCTCACCTCACATAAGAACAGAGAGGTGACATTGTTTCCCCAGGAACTCAGAGCAAAGTAATTACAAGCTGGGTCAAGCCCTCAGCCCCTTATTTTCAGCTTGGCTCCCAGCAGTTGGGCTGAATGCTCCGATTCCGAGAGCTTCCCGAGTTCTAGTGGGCATCAGTCCAGAAGTGAGGCAAAGGGAACAAGGTCACCTTTTGACTCTGAAGAGCCACTTCCTCCCCTGCAGGGATTTTTGGCAGTCTCCCACCAAAGTGCTCATCTGGCCTCGTTCCGGGGCTGGCAAGATTAACACAATGATAGCTCAGGCCCTGTAACAGCAGGCCCTCCAACTCCCAACCACACAAAGCTGTGTTGTCTATGGATGGGCAGATACATGGTTTTTCCTGACAAAGCGAGAAAGAGAATAAACACAGCAGCTCCTTTCTCAGGCAGGACTAGAGCTAGCGGAGGGGATGTGTGGGGCCATCCTAAGTCCTGTCCTAGGGCCCAAACTTGAACATTGCCTTGGGTATTCTTTTTGTCGCCCAGACACTGTCTCCCTTCTTCGTTCTGAGGGAAACTTAAACCTTCTGCATTCCCTTAAACCTTCTGACACCCCACCAACCATGTGGGTCCCTGCAGAAGCTGACAATCCCAGGACGTGTCCTCATCAGAGCTGGAGGGGGGCATGAGACCCAGCTGCCCCCCTTTGTAGTGCCTCATGGTGATTGGTCCAGGGGCGGGCATATGACCCATGCCAGGCCAATTGATTCTTCCCAAGATTCTTCTGAGGCTGAAATTCCTTTAGCTGAAAGGATATGTACCTAGGTCTGTTAACAGAGTGGCTCTCACTGTGTACAGAAAACCTGAGAAGGAGAGAATAATCCCACATGCAGAAGAAAACCAAAGAGAGAATCCTGACAGATAGGGTTCAAGCAACCAACCAACCTCGAAGTTGCTTTCCCCCCATCTCCCACCCCAGTCTCCTGGCTCCTGATTTGTGAGCCATGCTTGTGAGTCATGAGCTCGCCTCATGCAAACCAATATACTTGCTACCCTGTTAGATTTACCCCTTCTGACCTCATTTGGACACAGCTCATCCCGTATGTGGTTTGCTCAAGACCCTCCACTTCTCCTCTTGAGCCCCTTGGAGCAGAGGTGGGCAGAGAAAGCCAAGGAAGGCCCACTCACCCTCAGGAGGGTGCAGGAGACAGTCCCTGAGGGACTCTGAGGCACCTGCCTCGGACACATGTGGCCTTCCCCAACTATGAAGCGTGCACGTTGTCTCTTGGACTCTGACACTCTGGTTATGGAGAATGTTCTCTGGCTTGTTTCTCAACAAGCAAAACAGCTTCATAAGCAGGAGACAATCCCACAGGACATCCCCACTTAGAAGGACCCCAGGCTTGGTTGAATTCTGTGCTATCAAATATCTTGAAATTCTTGATCACTTTTGAACAAGGGGCCCTGCATTTTAATTTTACATGTGGCCCCACAAGTTATGTAGCTGGTCCTGGCTCTGGGCATTCCCTCATGGTGGGATTTGTGATTTCAAGTAGTTACTCCAGCTCCTTGAGTCCCCTCTCCCATCCCCCATCCCTTCATGCCTCTTCCCTTCGCCCTGACCATGACCATGGTCTTCTCCCCCTGGGACTCTTCTCCCAGACATGGGGAGTGTCCCTGCACCAACTAGCAGTTGGCTCTTTGCTCCCTGACATGAGTTCTAGGTAAAATCCGGAGGGCTGGGATTTGTTTTATCTGGAACAATGAGGACCTGAGTGGCTTCTGTTGCTTCTCCCCTTTTAGCCCCCGATTTTCTGCAGTTCTGCCTCAAAATGCCTTCCGGAGTCTTCTGGAAAAGCTGCATGAGCAAAAACACGGTCCGGCACCCAGCTGCTCAGATTTGAGCAATCGAGGGTTCTGCTGCAACTTGATACAAGAAGTGGTGTTTGTGAGATTGCTTTGTGGTTCTGTAAGGAGGATTTTAACAGTGTGGCAAACAGGCAAGCAGCCCATGTACCTGGAAACAGCCCACTGAGCATCCAGCAAAGGCCTATCCTCGCCTTGGGCCTTGCTGTTTCCCCTGGAAAAGGTAGATTCCAGCCTCTGACCCCCAACAGTGGAACAACACCACATAAAGCAGTCATTACATCGGTCTTCATAGCCACAATATTGAATGTGAAAACCTGACCTGAGGGGAGAAGCAGACACAGGAGAAAATGATACACAATTTGGTAACAGTCCAGATATGGATAAAAGTGATTTATTTTTGGATCATGGTAACAGTTATGCGACCAGGAACTTTTCACTCACCCGTCCATCCATGTTTTGTGTCATAAAGACATACCAAGACTTCAGAAAAGATTCCAAAGGGGATTACACTGAAATGTGCTGTCTCTTCACTTGTTTTTGTGCTTGTCTTAATTACAGTGAACCAAATAAAACAGCTTTACAGCTTACTAAAACTCAAACTTGTCCTCAAAGGAAGCAGTTTAAACATTTCCAACTGTAAGTCAGCCTTGCAACAATGCCACATCAGGAGACACATCGGAGAGACAAAAGCAGCTCTAACGTAAAGCTTGTCTTGCCAAAAGAAAACAAAAACAAAAAACTCCGGGAGGGAAATCCAATTTTTCCAGAAAGAGTTGACCCTCTTCAGGACTGAGGTCCCCAGATAATAAGACACAACTGTGGGTACAGTGTCCTCTTTGGGGAAAAAGGAGTAAAGAGCAGATCTGGCTCAAGCACGCTAAAAGGCTGGTTGAAAAAGATGAAAGGGGTCACAGGGAGACACAACGTCACTCTATCACCACCGGCAGCATTGACCCTGAGTTAGAGGGCTGGATGCAGACTCTCCTGGGCTGGCTCCCAGGGGTACACCCCGGTGTGTGCCAACAATGCCCACAGCTGAGTGGTGCACTGAGAAGGGTTTCCCTTTGCACTCCCAGTCTGCAGGAAACTTTGGGGGGTTGGGAGCTGATTTTACACTGGGAGGTGCCTCACACTCTCCCAGATGGCTAGCCACCAAGGGCCCTCATGAGCAAATGAGCCAAGACCTGCCCCACTGGACTTGTAACCCAGAGTGAATGGCAGACGCCCCCTAGAGATGCCAGGGCCCCCTGAGGATGCAGGGTCCACACTGGGGAAGCCCAGTCTCATTTCTTGCCCATTGCAAATGGGTGGGTCCCTTTGCCCCAAAACTCAAAGCAGTAGCTGGCTGGAAGAAACAGCAGTGGTGGAAGGGGCCAATAAACCTCCATGACTGAGGACAGTTCAGCTCTTCACTGACCCACCTCAATGTTCCTGGGCACAAGTTCTGACTCAGTGGGCCTTGGCTCACGTGTGAGGGGCAGCTTAGAAAACTCAGCCAGTAGAGGAGCTTGCTAGAAAATGCCCTGAGGGAAGTCCCTGAGTCAAGAAGGGTGTGTGTATGTGTGTGTGTGTGTGTGTGTGTGTGTGTGTGTGTGTGTGTGTGGTGTGAAGGCCCCAGGAGCAGACCCTCAGGACACCATGGCCCTGCCCCGCCCCCACAGACCAGCAATCGCAATCTCAGAGTGACAAGTGGAGCCCACACATCAAAGCTAGAATTCTAGGTTCCCCTTATGAGGTAAGAAACAGCTCATCTGAAAACCTCCAGATGCTGAAAACTCCATCAACCAACCCACTACATATGTCAAATGCGATTTGATACAATAAAATTCAAGGCCATGTACCAGGATTTTTCAAGCTTTTTTCCAGGACCCACCTCAGGTTTACATGGGTACTAAGGGGATGCAGGTGCACCCACCTGAAGCTAACGAACAGGAGTTTCATACCTAGCTTGATTACTTGCGGTGTGCACTCTGAGATTTCCTCTTTCTGGTGTGACCCATAAAATTGCCTTTGTGACCCACTTGTGGATCCCAACTGCAGCTTGTCAAAACAGGCATGGAGTGTTCTAGACCAACCCTCGGAGCTGTCGGGGGACCCGTAGACTTCCACACATAAGACATCACTCCCTCCCGGAAGGGGCCGACCTTATTGACCTCCAGCAGCAAGCCCTGCAGTGTCAGGGAGGGTCATCGAGTGCCACCAGGAGCCGGGCTGAGGGTGAGGAAGCTGGCTTCCCTGACCATCTCTGAAGAAAAGGGGGCTTTACAGCGGCTCGCCCCAGGAGCAGGCTGACAACCCGCCCTGCCCAAGTGGTAGGGCAAGGCTGGGACATCACTTGCGGTGGCATTGGCGAGTTTCTTAGGATTTTCCCACAGGCGCACCAGACCTTTGGAATTTCTGGATGAGAAGGATGAGCCTGGTGACGTCGGAGAGCGCGGGGAACCGGGCCATGACGCTGTCCACCTGGTGCGGCGGGAAGATGCTGCAGAGCACGATGCGCGCCCGCGCGCGCGCGTCCGCCTCGCTGGGAGCGGAGGGAGGCGGCGACCCCGACGGTCCGTCGAAGGCGCCGTAGCCCCAGCCGCGTTCCGCCCAAGCCGACCGGCCCGGGAACCGGCCGGCCGCCGGGGGAAGGGCGCGCGCGTCGGCGGGCCATCTGCGCTGGGAGAGCAGCTCACTGTGCGCGGCCCCGGGGACGTGCCCCCCGCGCGGCCGGGTCGGCGGGCCAGACGAGCCCCGGGGGCTCGGGAGGTCGGGCGGGGCTGCCGGGGTCGGAGAGGGCCCCCGCGCCACCCAGTCCGGCCGGCGCGGCTGGAGCGTGAGCCCGGCGTCCCGAGGAGGCGTCCCGAGGAGCCCCGGGTCGTCGCTGAAGGCGAGCCGCGAGAAGCCACCTTCGAGCGCCTCCACGACGGCCACCGGCCGCGCAGAGGGCAGGCTGCGCGCGCCGGGCTCTGGGCCCCCCGGCCAGGCCGCGTTGGAAGCGCCTCGGGGGCCCCCCTGCTCCGTCCCGGCCGCCGCCGCCCGCGCGCCCCTCAGCCGCTCCGCCTCCGCGCCTTGCCAAGCCCGAGTCTGCGCTCGCAGCTCGTCAGCCACCGCCAGCTGCGCCAGGTGCGGCCTCTCCGGGTGGTAGAACTTGCACTTGACGCCATAGGTGCATTTCTTGCCTGGAAGGGGCGGGGCAGTGGTAGAGGGCGGGGTGAGACCTCGGGAGGGAGGACGAGGTGGGGAGAAGTGCCCTGGGGCCGGGTTAGAAGGGTGAGGGTGTGGTACGCTCCCCCACTCCCCCTACCCCCAGTGGTGTAGGGCGCTGGACCCAGTAATCTCAGTGTCAGGCAGGGAGATTGGCGGTGTGGAAACTCCCTTTGGCCAGGAACTGAGACCAAACCTCTAGATCCAATGACCTTCGACCTCCACTTCCCCAGGGACCCTGTGGATGGGACCAGCCTTCGGGATAGGGTGGGGAGCAGGTGCTCGAGGCATAAGACCGCACCTCCAGTTCTGCCTCGGTTTCCACCATTGGTCTCATTCCTTCTGCGAACCATTGCCCTCTCCCTACCGGCTGTTCTAACCAAGGTGATCCTGTAATGTATCGCCCAAACCTGGACCCTGCTGAGGGCAGGATCAAGAAGAGCCAACCTGGGGACGCCTGGGTGGCTCAGTTGGTTAAGCAGCTGCCTTCGGCTCGGGTCATGATCCCAGCGTCCTGGGATCGAGTCCCACATCGGGCTCCTTACTCATCAGGGAGCCTGCTTCTTCCTCTGCCTCTGCCTGCCATTCTGTCTGCCTGTGCTTGCTCTCTCTCCCTCTCTCTCTCTCTCTGACAAATAAATAAATAAAATCTTTAAAAAAAAAAAAAGAAGAAGAAGAGCCAACCTGAATGTATGTGCGGTCGCCTTCATTCTAACAAGAAGTGACTTTGAGTATCACCTAAGGTTTTTTAAACTTCTATGGACATAAGAAGCAAGACCTGGGATGTTAAACAAACAAACAAAACCCAACAATCTTGCCAAAGCAAGTTAGTGAAAGCTTGCTAGAAGCGCTGAGGGATTAAGTCCTTAATTCTTAATGGATAGCATTGACCAAAGTCCGTGAAGGGGTGGGGCAGGTTGCCCACACATGTTCCAGGGTGCCAGGGGAAGGGACTGAGGAGGAGGAGTTTGGGGGTGCACATAGCTTCCTTGCTTCCTAGATGCGGCTTAGCCCTGTGTATGACCCCCGCCTCTGGCCCTCGCAAATCCTCCAGTGCCACCGGCACCCATGATGTCTGTCCATCCTTGTAATAACCCAGCCAGCATGCGCGGGCCAGACAGGTTAAATTAGCGCTGCAGTGTCACACAGCTAGGTAGAGTGGACCCTGGACTAGAACCCAGGCTGCTGACTCTGCCCTGTACTGCCTTGATATGGGACCTGACCCAGGAGCATGGGGCGTGGGGAGCTACTCACCATAGGGGCAGTGCTGCCAGGATGGCTCCGGGGGCTTTGGCTTCCGGCTCAGGAAGTTGCTCAGAGTGGGTCCCCGGCGGCCCAGGGGGTCATCAGGGGGCATGAACCTGTGAACAAGCACAGGGGGGCAGCTGCTGGACCCCCAGACGCTCACCTCTGGCACCTGTATGGGGAGCGGGCCCCAGCCAGCCGGTGCAAGAATGGCAGCACCAGGCATGGCGCCGGCCTGGGATCCCCATTCAGGGCCCCTTCTAGAAAACCCCCCAGAGGGTGTATAGCATTTGGAGCAGAATCACCCTTGAGTCTCATGGACCCTACGAGGGGCCTAGCCCAGCTCGCAGAATCACCGAAGTCTCCTGGCTTCACACAAGTCCTACTTATTGGGACTCTCGGGTGGTTCCGGAGTCTGCATTTTAACAACTTTCCAGGTGATTCTGACCCACTGAAATGGAAGCCTCATTGCTCTAGGGCTCCCCTGGGCCTCAGTCTGAAAGCAACTCTAAACTGCTTTCCCACTGACCTCAACAGAAGTGCTGAGACCTCCACAGGGCAGCAGACAGCCCTGGGCCTGTGAGCCCTGGCTCAGATCCCACTTCTCCCGTGTTGCCCCACAGCTCTGGAGGCTCGTGGGGGAGTAAATAGTAATAGAGTTTGAAATGCTAGCAGGGAGCCAGTGAGGAAGCAGATCTCAGGGGGGGTGGGCACACACAGCCTCGGTGACAGGCCCAGCCCCTTCTCGGCAAACCCAGGGAGCTCTGGGGTTGGTCTCAGCTTGTGCGGCTCTCTGACCCCAGCCCTGTTCTTAGATGATACCAGCCTGCCCCCTCTCTGCCCCTTCCTGTCTTCCTGGCATGTAGTTTCCCAACGAAGGGAATGCATCCTCAGTGGGCCCACAGCTCAGAGAGAGAAAGGGTCCTTGGAAGGAAAACTCCCCTCCTTTAGTGTCATCCATTTTTTATATGAATAGTTCTATTTCCAGGCAGCACTTCCAGGTCATACAAAGTTTCCACCAGAGGACTTGTGGACCCTAAATGGCAGGGCTAAGGGGGTCCTGTTTTTAATACGTTGGTGTCCCTTTGAGAGTCAAGGGTCATACTGAGTCCCACCGTGCAGACCATGTACACTAGGCCAGCCCAGAATGGGGCAATCCCCAGGCCCAGGCAGCCTCTGTGGCTCAGATCCCAGCTTCCCAGCTACACAGCCAGCTTCTCCGAGTTGGGCGCTGACCAAGAATCTTAGGGAGCCGCCTGCTGCAGTTATTAGAGGTTCCCAAAGGCTTCACCTCCTGCTCTCCGCCAGGCCTTGGCCACGGCCAGCTGCGCCAAGAGGGCCCTATGGACGTGCCTGGGGCAATGGGGCGGGCGTCCTCTCCTACAGGCAGGCTCTGCCTCCTGGCAGTCGGGGGAACCTTCTGGCAGGCCCTTACCAAGGCCCAGTGCGTCAAAAGGACTTGGCTGGGGCCCTGGGCTGTCACCAGGCCAAGGGCAGCCATGATCCATCAGACCTCAGTGAGGATTTTCTGGAACCCACTGTTATCAGACTTGCCAGATTTCTCTGGGCCTGAACTGGATGGAGGGAACCGCTGGCCCTGAGTACGTGGACATGACCATGGGGGTTACTGGGGGGTAGCTGCTTGCAAACGTCTACCCTGGGGCTTAGGAGGGTGAGAGTAGGGACAGGCATGCCCACAAATGGCAGAGCCTCTGCTTGAAACCACACCTGCGGCCTCCAAAGCCCTAGCTCTTTGCTGAAGTGGGAGCGATGTCCCAGCTTGCTGTGCCCTCCCTACCCTGGGCTAGCCACAGACCCATGACCACCTTGCCGGGTTCCTGGCCTTTGCCTTTAGCACACCTGAAGACATCTGCCTTGCTTTCTCCTCACCTTAGCTCCATCTGGGAGCCCCTGCCCAGCATTGCTAACAGGCACTCGCCTTGTGTTCCCAACATCGCCCTCCCCCAGCTAGAGCTGGTTGGTTCAGGGCAGACCTGACCCAGAGGAACCAACCTCGGGGACAGAAGAACCAACTAGATTCTTTTGAAAATTTCAACCAACAGGTAATGAGACAGACTCAATTTCAAGATCTTCACAACCCCATGGAGACGAGTCCCACATGTAATTCAAAAGTTAAAAGCAAAACAAGACAGAAACATAAAATAAGTGAATGGAAGTGCGACGAAGTTCAGCTCCCCCCCAGGATGCCTGTTTCGGTGCTCTTGCTTGCAATCGTAAACGCTTTAAAAATAAAAGCAACATGTTGATGGTGCTCCAGTTCGTGCTTTGCCCACCTGTGGGCAACTCAGTGCCAGGTTAGCTGTGTGCGGGCATGGGAACAGAAAGGTCATGGACAGTTGGGACAAAATAGCCCTGCTGGGGAAAGGCGGTCATGAAAGAGAGGAGACCCAGAGGGACAGGGAGAGATGAGGCGGCCCAGGAGGGAGAGTGGATGACTTCCAGGGGGCTCGGTCTCCGGGGCTAGGTGCCCTCTCCTTTGACGTGATGTGCCCGTGACTGCAAGCCCCACCCCCACCCTGGGCTTAGGCTGGTTGGAGTGGCTTTGTGCTGGTCACCCCAGCCCCCCACCCTGGGGGCCAGGACCCCCTGTGCCGCCACATACCGGTCATTGACGAAGGAGAACATGAGCAGCCTCTGCTCGATGAACCACTTCCACTCGGGGTTCTCGCTCTGAAGGTCGCGGTAATTGTCGTTGGAGACGATGACCCCATCCAGCTCGTAGGCCACCTTCACGATGTAGCGGTCATCATAACAGACCACCCGCTTGCCGTTCACCTTGCGGGATGGGGTGTACACAAGCACGGCCTGCCTCTCCAGTGCCTCCAGCACGTGCTGCTCTGGGGGCCACAGGGCGGGCAGGAGATAGAATGTGGCGGCTTCCAGGGCAGGGCTCCCACCCCCAAATCCATCCTCACATCCCCCAGCATGCTTGGCGGCTCAGGGAGCCTCTCTGAGCCAGCTGCCTCCTCCCCCACCATGGCCCAGCCTGGCAGCTCAGTGAGGAGCTGGGGGTCCTGAGAGGCATGTGCCAGCAGCCTGGGGTCAAGGGGACCCGAGTCATGACAGGATTCCCCAGAACGGTACTCAACAAGGCAGCATCACTTCCGAAGGCACAGTGAAGCCATAGCTCTTGTCCTTCTGATGGTTACATGACATAAGGCCCTACCACACTAGTCACCAGAGTCCTTCTGGAGAAAGACGTTGGAATTTTAACTGGAATCCTGGCAATGCCAGTTCCTAGAAGACTTGCAATCCCCCTGAAAGGCTCCTGCCTGGGCCTACAGCTCAGAGCCACTCTCCATTTTCCCCATGGTATAGGGGTCTGCTTGGGACACCTTCGGGATAGAGCCTCCCATACCACAGCTCTGAGGGACCCAAGAATGTAATAGGAGGTGTCTGGGATTAAAAATCTATAACCCGGGGGGCAGCCTGGGTGGCTCAGTCATTGAGCATCTGCCTTTGGCTTGGGTCGTGATCCCAGGATGGGTCCTGGGATCAAGTCCACACGTCGGGGCTCCTTGCTCGGCAGGGAGCCTGCTTCTCCCTCTCCCACTCCCCCTGCTTCTGTTCCCTCTCTCCCTGTCAAATAAATAAATAAATAAATAATCTTTAAAAACAAACAAACAAAAAAGAATCCATAACCTGGGGACTCCTGGGTGGCTCAGTGGGTTAAGCCTCTGCCTTTGTCTCAGGTCATGATCTCAGGGTCCCATGATCAAGCCCCGGATCAGGCTCTCTGTTCAGCAGGGAGCCTGCTTCCCCCCCAACCTCTCTGCCTGCCTCTCTGCCTACTCATGACCTCTCTCTCTGTGTCAAATAAATAAGCAAAATCTTTAAAAAAAAAAAAAACTGCCTATAACCTGGATTCTTGTCTCCACTCCCACTCCTAGGTACCTCGTTCCTCTCTGAACACCAGATTTTGCATTTCCTATAAAATGAGCATAGTGAGTCCTCCTTCACATCCTCGGTGTCTGTGAGCAAACTGGATGAGCTCATCCAGTTCCCAGGTAGACAGGTGAGGAAGTGAACGCATATCACGTAGCACAGGGTCTCTTACGGGAGCTAAAATCCACATTCCTGGAAAGTTTACTCTTTGACCTTAGTTGTGCCTTGGGGGGCATGCCAAAGAAAATCCCTCTACCGGTAACAGTTACTCAGAACTTGGAAGAACATCAGCGTCTCCTTCACAAATTGTTTCTTCCCTCAAGTTGACATCCTTTCCTACATGACATGGTTTCCAGACTTTTAAAAAAAAGTACATAATGTGTAGAGGGTACAAAGGGTACTTTTTAAAAAGCCACCTGCGCAGCACTCCCTCAGAGAAGTCACCCACCCCGTGAGCGCCCCCCACTTTGCTGCTCCCCTCAATGTAGCCCAAAGTGTAGAACTTTGTGTTTATAATTCCCTTCTTTTCATTTTCAAAAATGTGTAGGTTTCCATTCCCCAAAACGACTATGTTCAAGGTGATCAGGACCCTCTAGACTCTACACAATGGAATCACGCGTACATATTCTTCTGCACTTGCTTTCTTCCTTTAACGTCGTGTCAGGGAGGTTGAACAGTGTCCACAGTTTCACTGCGCTCAGTTCTGCATGTAAGTCTCCCGGGGAACAGAGGTACAAGGATTTCTCTAGGGCGTACCTCTAAGAGCGATGTTGCTGAGTCGCAGGGAAAGGCACTTTCGACAAGACAATGCCGAGTTGTTTTCCAAAGTGGGTATATCAAGTTACAACCTAACACAGCATTTTAGTAAACTTTGTCAATGCTTGGCATTTTCAGGTTTCTGAATGCTTGCCAATCTGGTGGGTGTACAGTGGCCTCTTATTGTGGTTTTATTTTGCATTTTTTTGGATACTAATGAGATTGAGCATCTTTTCATATGTTTATTGGCCATTTATGTTTTCTCTTGGGTGAAAGGCCTATTCATGCTTTAGTTCATCTTTCTGTTGGTCCTTTGTCTGTGTCTTATTAATTTGGAGAAGCTCTCTATAGATTCTGGACAGTAATCCTTCATCAGGAATGTGTGACAGATGGCCTCTCCCAGCTCAAGGCTTGTCTTTTTATTTTTTTGTTTTTGTGGTATCCACTAATGAACAGAAGCTTTTATTTTAATACAGGCAAATTTATGAATCTTTCCCCTGAAGATTTGCACTTGTCATGACTTGTTTAAAAATTCCTTCCCTACCCCAAAGTGATTTCCCTACCCTTTACCCGTACTCCATTTAAATATTACACAACTGTTGAGAACCGCCATTGCCCATGTTCAGACACTAAAGAATGATTGGGGGTAACTGGCTCCTGGTAGAGAACTGAACACAAGTATTTATCCCCACCTCCTTCTCATGGTTCCATTGAAGCGGCAATGAAGAAGTATACAACGGGGCGGGGGTCCATAATCACATTAAAATGGGCCAAGGGATAGCAGCAAACCCAGGATAACAGCAAAGAAACCAGGAGAGCAGCAAATCCAGGAAACCATATTGACCCCGCAGCACAGTGCTCGCTTCAGCAGCATATATACTAAAATTGACCCTGTAGCACATTGGGAGCCACAGTCCAGAATGTGTGTAGAAGGCTGAAAGGGATGCCTGGGTGGCTCAGTAGGTTAAGCGTCTGCCTTAGGCTCAGGTCATGGTCCCAGGGTCCTGGGATCAAGCCCTGTACTGGGGCACCCTACTCAGCGGGGACCTTGCTTCTCCCACTCCTCCCTGCTCTTGCATTCTCTCATTATCTCTGTCACTATCTCTGTTTCTCTCTCTCTCTCTCTCCCTAATAAATAATACAATCTTTAAAAAATAAAAATAATTTTTAAGAAAAGAAACTATTAAAAAGAAGGCTGACGTGGATTGGGTGCCATTCTCCCTGCAAAGGCCAGAGCATTCAGGCCGGGGGAGAGGGAATGGGATGAGGGCAGAAGTCAGGGTGAGAGCTACTCCTGGGGCTGCTGCATCCACCTTTTCCCTACCCTTACCACTATAAAGAAACTGAGGTGTCACTAGGAAGGGGGAGTTTTGCCATGTGGCCTCTGACCTCAAGTAAAACCATCGTGGTTGTGGCATTGCAGTGAACATGGACTGGGCTGCCCAGACTCCGGTCTGCTGGGTCTGCCCGAGCAAGATCTGCCGGTCAACACTGAAGGCCCGCCCAGCCACTGCGGGAAAGAGCCACACACCAGGAGAGAAAACACAAGGAAATCACATAGATATGGATCTAAGCTCTAACCAAACTGGCTCTTTATCCACAGATAAAAACTGGCCACCAAAAAAATCACCAGACTTTTGAGAAGACGTAACAGCACACACACATAAAGGGAGAGAGAGAAAGAGGTGGGGGGGAGGCGGTGAACAAAGAGAAGTGGCCCCCAAAAATAAACAGCATTCACAGAATTGAAGAGAACTTTTTAGAGTCTATATTAAAACAGAAATAGTCTACGGAGACTTCATCCCTAAGACAGGAGTGTCATTTCATTTAAGTAAGAAAGGCAGAGAATCTGAAAGAGAAGAATCGGTAATTGGTGACTATGGACAGAATTAAACACAACACCAAAAGCTTTTGGTTAAAAGGCTGAAAGAGCAGAACTGTTTGTGTCAATTGGCCATTTAAGTTTAATAGTAAAAGACTGGTTAATGATAACAATGCATCGTAAAACCTTCAGAAGGAAAGGAGAATGTTTTGTAGACCATTTGTTATTTTTTGTGTGTGTGGCAGTTTTAAGTTATTAGTTTTTAAAATCAGTACTTTTTAATGGAAACAACTTGACCAAAAATCTGTCACAGAATTTTGAGACCCATTAAAACAAAAGTTTAATGAGAAAAAAAAAAAGGCTGAAAGAGGGGTGTCTGGGGTGCTCAGTCAGTTAAGCATCTGCCTGCAGCTCAGGTCATGATCCCAGAGTCCTGGGATCAAGCCCCACGCCAGGCTCCCTGCTCAGCGGGGAGTCTGCTTCTCCCTCTCCCTCTGCACACAATAATTTGGGGGACTGAATCCTTCACACTAAAAGACAAAAAATCTGTTTATTCATCTATTCAACAACTATGCACTGAGCACCTACTACAGGGCAGGTACTGTGCTAGGTGCCAGCGCTATGGCAGTGAGTATCCACAGTCTGCGCTTTCAGGAGCTTACAGTCCAGGGAGGAAGACAGACATTATCACACCAATAGCTAAGTAGGTAATTGACTGTAACTGTCCAGAGTACTTCCAAGGAAAGATGAACAGTACTTCATGAGCATATCCCTGCTACACCTACCTCTAATAGGGGTGTCGGATCTCGGTGGGTCTTTCCTCCAGGATGGGACAAAAACTTTGATGTAGGTGTGTCCTCTGTCCCTGAACCAGTCCACAGCCAGCTGGATTCCCCGGCAAGAGAAGGCTTCTTTATTTCCATGGCTACAAAGGGAAAACAAAGAAATCTGTAGAGTCACAGGAAGGGTTCCCAAAGAGTGATTTCCCCGATCGTATCCTGAATCACAGTCTCCTAATCAAAGGGAATCAGGAAAATCTGCATTTTAAAAATAGTTCGTTCTTTGCAAAAAGTGTATCCCTTAACTGGCACCGTGCAGCATGTGATGGTACGTATGTGGAGAGGGTACTGGGCTCCAAGGGACGTGCATTCCGAGGAGGAATAGACAAGAACCCCCTTTTCGCCTGAAGCTGGTAAGGATCAAGACGGGATGGAGGAGAGTGGCTGTCTGCAGAATGCTCTTGTCCTAAGAGAGGGGTGTCAGTGTGTTACGGGACTCCCCAAGTCCAAGTAAGGAGGCCAATGCGCCCCCCCAAATGCCCCTGAAGTGTCGATGGAAGCAGGAAAGAGAGAGCAGCATGAGAGGAGGCCCAAGACCAGGCAGGGCTTTGCGTGCCTTCCTGAAGGCTTTCTTCCCCTAAGACCAATGAGAAGCCATAGAAGGATTTGAAGACTGGGGGGTCGGCGTGATGAGATGTGATCCAATCCTGGGTATGTTTCCCAAAGCTGCAGCACAGCGGACATTAAATTGGAAAGGAGCAAAGTGGGGGTGAGGTCCCAGATAAGAAGTTGTCACAGTCATCACAGCAAAACTAGATAATGACGTGGACCGCATGGGTGGTGTCGGAGAAGGGAGAAGGGGAGGTGAACCTGAGAGATATTTAGAAGAGAAAAATCTCTAGAATGTGGTGACTGACGGGATAAAGGATGATAGAGAAGAAGGCTCTGAGAAGGCCTCCAGAACTCTGGCTTGTGCAGCTGTGGGCTCCCAGTTGACCCAGGGCGTTCTGGAGGAGGACTGGGTGTGGAGGGAAAGATTTCTGTCATGGACACACAGCAAGGGGGAGAAGCCTCTGCGAGGTCTGGGCGGAAAGGCTAAGGATACAGCTGGGGTCTAGAAGAGAGTTCTGGGCGATGCGCTCACACAGCAGTTGGAGCCATGGCATGGAGAGAATGGCCTGGCTCCCTGGAGGGAGAGCGAGAGGCCTGGAAGATGGGTCTGGGGGCACTCTGGGACTCAGCAGCTGGTTACGGGGAGAGTGGGGCAATCTCACAGGAGAGACAGAAAGGGTCTACCAGGTCACAAGGAAGTTAACCAGAGGAGGCCGGCATTGTGCAAGCCACAGGAAAGAAGCAGCCAGGTGCTTCTCAGAGGGACCCACGAAGTCTGAAAACATGCCTCAGATTGAGTCTGTGCAGGTCAGTGATGTTTTGCTGGCGAGGGAGACAAGTAGATAGACCTGAGATAATGAGACTGCAGAATCAGACTTAGCTCTGGGTGCCATTCAGCCTGGCCTCAAGGTGAGGTCACTCTCTGCTCTGCTTCCTGCCCAGCCACCTGCACAGCCTGCAGCCCTGTATCTTGGCAGGCACCTTCTCCACGCCTACCGCAGGACCTTTGAACCGGATATTTCTTATCCTCTTGGCCTGGTCCATGCCTCCTTCTCCTTCAGATCTCACCTTCATCTCTACTTCCTCAGGAAAGCATCCCCGGACCCTTATTCTGAGTCCTCGGGGGACTAATCCCAGTTGAAGGATGACACCCACCCTAGGAGGAACAGGTCTCCCCCTCTCCTAAGTCACAAGCTCCTTTTGCTGCCCGCTGAATTCCCAGCACCTGCTATGGTGCCCAATGATGGGTAGCAGGTCAGTAAAAATGTGTTGAGTACATGAGTGGCTAAGAAGACACAGGTCCTTTGAGCAGCTAGAGGAGGAACAGCCCCAGGGGAAGAGTTGGCTAGAAAGACTTCAACACAGGGAAGGCTCGGCATGCCTAGGGACCAAAGAGAAAACAGAGTGACTGGAGGCATGGAGAGGGGGCAAAGGGGAGAGTTGTATGGGTTCTCAAAGAGCCGAGGGTCACCAGGACCACCGTCTGCTGAGAAGCCTGGCCTCCAGCAGCCCGCCTACAACCAGACAAGGACAACGCTCCCGATTTTCATGCTGGCAGTTTGTCTTGGGCACAGCCCCTCCTGCTGTTTCCTCTGAGGGGCCAGGAGAGGTCCGGGTTTGCAAGAGAAAAACGGGAGTCTCTGGAGACACAATCCGTAGTAGTGCAAGTCAGGCTTTGTGGAGAGACCGAAGGAGAACTTGGAACTGCTTGGGTTCCAGGGACGATCAGGAACCAGGCCTTGTGTCCTATATCGGTAGTGTCTTCCGGTTTAGAGAAAATAGCCCTCTGGCCACGGAGGGAGGCTGATGCAAACACTAGGGGAGAAAAAATGTCAACGTCTGTGGTGAAAGGAAGAGGAAGTGGACAGCGCGTCCCTCTGCCCCAGCGGAAGCTGAAAAAAGAAAGGCGACGGAGAGAGAAAGAAGGGGTCCTTCCCAGGGCCCTCACCCCTGCATTCCTCAACTGCTCTACCCCCTGAGCCAGAAGCAGAGGGGTCAGGGTAGAAACCTCAGGATGGGTGCAAAGAGGAGGCCGAAGGCTTTTGGAGAAATCCTGGTTTTAGCAGAAGCAGCCTCCCAGGGGGCTATGAGGGTGCCTTGGAGGAAAGGGGCAGACAGGTGAGCTGGAAGCAACATTTCCGGATCCCTTGCATGCCCGCAGGCCTGGTGGATTGTCTGAGGCCTGGGGATGGACAAACAGGCCCCTGGAGGGGGACAGAACTGTAAGCCGGGATGGCATCCCAAAAGGCCAAACGGGACCAATGACCTTTCTCCACTGACCCTTCTAGAAGCCAGGCCAAGCCAGACCAGCCACCCTTTAGCAGAGACCAGTGAGGGTCCCAGACCCCCCTCTCCCAGCCAGCATCAGGTCTCTAAGCCCCCAGATGCCATTTGCGAGAAGAGCAGGGGAGAGGAAAATGAACCCCAAATCATCCAGAAGGCAGAAGACACTGAGATATCACAAATTGGTAATTTAGGTTTGCTCTCTCTGCTACCTAAACAGGTAGGGAAGAGATCGCATCTTCCCCAGAAAAGGTCTATTTTCTGTGCATATTAAAGCAGGAATGTGAACAACTAAAGACACTCCATCCCCAAACATGCCTCTGTCGGTCACAACAAGGTCTCCCCTCCATCAGTTCCCTAGTAAACATATCACTGCCACAATTCTTTTAAAATGGTTTCGCGAGTTCTCTCTTCTCTGTTACTTCCCGTCTGTTTCTGACTGCACACCTTTGTGGGTAGGTGGCTGGAGGGGCCACATTCAGTGATGAGGCTGAGCCCAGTCCCTCTGAAGAGGCAAAGGTGAGAAGGGCAATGAGTTCTGGTGACGGGCAGGACCGCAGACTGCAGGGGCCCTCCTGGGGGCACGTGGAGGGGAAGGAGTAGTAGTTCAGGAGTTCAGAAAGAGAAAAACTGAGGAATGGTGCTACCATCCATTGGCGCTACCATACCATTTTGCTGCTTTGTGCAGCAAAAACGGGTCCCATGGCCTCTTTCACACAAGACTCCAAGATGGTGGACCCTTAGCCAAGAGTTTCAAAAGGGCAACAAATACCGTGAAGTCCAGGAGAAGATGGAACAACCACACATCAGCTCATAGCCTTTCTTCCCTCCCTAAGAAGTGTTCTCCCTTCCAGCTTTGACTCCAGGTAAGGGAAGTCAGGGACTAAACCCTAGAGTCACTTAAGCTGTTGTCTCTGGAATGGAGGGTTTTTATTCAGGTCCGTGGTTCTGCAGGACTGGATTCCCACACACCCCACTCCAACCTCCCCTCTGAGCCTTCTGGTCTCTTTTGAGATGTGGAGACTATTATTGTTCAATCCTTGCCATATATATATATATTTTAACCAACCTCAAAACCCCATTATGGCTGCCCCATTTTTGACCACAGAAAGCCCCAGGCCATGGCAGGATTGAAGCCACAAGCAGGGACCACCTTCTCAATGAGTTGGGGTGGGGGGGTCCTCTCTCTAGGAGCAGGCAAGCTCCCAGTCAGGCAAGAAAGCCCCACGGTTGCCCTAGGACCACACCTCTCGGCACACAGATGAAAATGCAGAAGACAAAAACACCTTCTCCTTTGTGCAGCCCTCCACTCACTCAACATTGATTTGTGAGCAAGGCTCTGTGCTGAGTCCTCAGAGACCAGTGAACAGGACAGTCCTCATTCCTGCTTCCTGGAGCTCATGTTTAATATTTGTGGAGTCCTATGTACCGGGCCACTTGGCACTCGGCGCTCCAATCATTGCAAGGAGCCCCTGAGGAAGTGACCATCCTTCCACTGTACCCTTGAGGAAACTAAAGAAAAGAAATGTGTCCAATTCCCTGATCTAATGACAGGTCTCAGAGCCTGACCTGTGGGGTTGCAAACTTCTCCGCCTCCATCTCTTATCCCAAGTGTTCCTGCCCCTCCCAGTCCCTGCCTGTGGAAGCAAGACAGTAATTCTTTTGGAGCTTAAGTCACCTGCTGTTACAAGGCTGGCATTGGGGGGAAAGACCTTAGCTCTTTTTTTTAATTATTTATTTATTTATTTATTTGACAGAGAGAGAGATCACAAGTACACAGGCAGAGAGAGAGGAGGAAGCAGGCTTCCCACCGAGCAGAGAGCGCGATGTAGGGCTCGATCCCAGGACTCTGAGATCATGGCCTGAGCCAAAGGCAGAGGCTTAACCCACTGAGCCACCCAGGCGCCCCAGGACCTTAGCTCTTACTAACAGTCACTGCAACCAGCTCCCCAGGCAGCTGAGAGCCAGGCCCTGGGAAAAGGAGACAGAGGAGGGAGGTTTTGAATAAAGGGAGGGTGGTAAGGGGAAGTGGGCGTCTGCCTGAGGCAGGCTTTGTCTGCAAGACAATCCCACCTGGGGCAGCCAGGGTTCTGCAGCCCTTTACGGGGAGGAGCCCACCTCACAACTCATCACTGTCGCAGTCTCTTCCTCGGAGCATGCGGTGGCGGTGGCGGTGGCTGTGGCGGTGTGGGAGGAAAGGAAAAGAGAAGTGGTGGTCCCTTTAGAGCATGAGCTGTGAAGGGATGCCACTCTTTCCATTCCGTTTCTTATTTGGAGTTAAACTGCAAACACCTGGAACCTGGAGTTTATCGCCTTTGCCCCAAAAGATCTTTCCCCAGCTCACGTCAGGGGGAAGAGAGAGGGTGGCCTCTGGAAGAGGGGTCACCTTCATCTCAGAGAAGGAGAAACAGGTGCAGACCTAGCCAGCATAGGTCAGAGGCAACTCAGGAGCTCCACAGCAGGTGTGGCCCCCAGCCTTGGAGGGCAGCCTCCACTAGTAACCCATGGGGGTGGGGGAGGAGGCTGAGGAACCCTCACCCCCTTGCAAGTCTGAGGTCTGATCACTGAAGATTCGTGACTCCAGAATAAGTCAGATTCTGTTGAGGTTTCCAAGAGTTTAAAAATGTACATGAGAACCCAAACAAAAAGCCCTGTGCACCCCAAAATGAGGGCACATTTACATGAAACCCTCGTCTGGGGGCAGCAAGAGGATGTGAAATTATCAAGTGGTTTTTCGCCCAAGCTGAAGTCCTTCCAATCTCTCTTTTCCGGCATTTGCCTACAGAATGCACCACCCAGGAGGCGGCAGTCAGCCCCTGAGAAGCCGCTCAGCTCCTAACACACAGTCCACGAAAGCCACCGTCTGGTTCAAGACTGCTGGACTCTGTCCTCAGGGTCAAGTGCGACGCCCTCGAGTACTCTGAGCCCATGCCCTCCTCTCTCCGGTATGGACATGCGTGCACATATGCACAGGCCCACCCACGCCCCTCGAAGGTGCTGGGACTGTGCAGGCAAATCAGTCTTTGCTCGCTCTGCCAGAGCCACAGGTCAGGGCACATGCGCGGCCCTCGGCACACGTTCCCAACATGCTGGCGGCAGCAGGAGAGGCGTCCTGGGCACCGGTCCTGCAAAGACCACCTGCCCCCTGGTGTGGGAGTGACGGTACCCAGCAGAACCCGTCTGCAGCAGCCAAGTCGGGGCTCATCCTGCCTGGGAAGGGCTCTGGTCCACACAGGCAGCCTCTGGCGCCAGAATAGAAGTCCATGGGGTCAGTCTCCCACTCTGAGACACTTTCAAAGGCTGGAAAGCCAAAGCTGCACAGCACTAGAGAAAGTGCAGGACTTTGGGAAGAGCTCTGGAAGCAGAGCCTGGCACTTAACAGCTCTGTGACCTTGGGCAAGTAACCTATCCTCTCTGAACCTCTGCAGAAGAAGAGCAATTCCTTCATAAGAAAAAGGCTTTTGATGCATAAAATAATCACCTTGAATCCTAGAATGTTACTGGTGGAAAGCCACTGAAGATGACGTTGATAATGATGATTTCATCCAACCTCTTAATTGTATAAACAGGGCTCAAAAAGTAAGGTGACCCACTCCAAGGTCACACAGCTGAAAAGCTAGACCTGTACTGTCCAACACATAGGCACTCACCACAGTTGGCTATTTACATTTAAATTCAAATTAACTCGGGGCGCCTGGGTGGCTCAGTGGGTTAAGCCACTGCCTTCGGCTCAGGTCATGATCTCAGGGTCCTGGGATCGAGTTCCGCATCGGGCTCTCTGCTCGGCAGGTTGTCTGCTTCCCCCTCTCTCTCTGTCTGCCCCTCTGCCTACTTGTGATCTCTGTCTGTCAAATAAATAAATAAAATCTTAAAAATAAATAAATAAATAAATTCAAATTAACTCAGATTAACTCAAATTTAAAATTCAGGTCCTTGGTCACAATAGCCACATTCCAAGTGCTTAGTAGCCCCATGTGTCCAGTGGCCATCGTAATGGACAGTGCAGGTATAGAATTTCCATCATCAAAGGGAGTTTTTTTGGGCAGGTCTCAGCTAGAGGTCAGGACTGAGAGCTTCGGACTCTCGTTGGCTCCTGGGGGCAGCAAGGACATGTGCTCCAATCTGCCTTTTAAGTCCTTCCCCACTTCTTCGGGCCAGACAGCAGATGAAACTGTAGCCTCTTCAAAAGCAGAGAATGGGCAAATCTGTGATGCTACAAAACCTCAGGAAAGGAGAATTTTCAGAAACCATGTTTCTGAGGTTAACTGAGTTTTGAGGTTAGCAGATCATAACTAGACACTATGTTGGGTTTCAAACTACCCATTGCCTCTAAAGGGTGAGCCCCACACTGAAATCTGTCCTTTGCAACTGGGACTGGGTAGAGCCTGAAGGTCATGGGTTATGTGGAAGCTGGCTGGAGGACACAGTAGGAGGACATTGTCGTCAGAGAAAGAGCAGGGGATGAGGTAGGACCTCAAACCCCAGCATCTCCCAGACTTGCCCCTGAGCAAACCAAGTCCCACCCATCAGCTGGTGGTTGTGCAATGTATCTTTTTTCCTAACTAAGGATGCAGGGGGCTGGGGAAAAGGATGGGATGTTTGTGTGCGTATAGACACACGCGTGCGTGCACAGATATGTCCACACGCTGAGACCTCACACAGACACACGTGTACTCATTGACTGAGATGCTATTTAGGCAGCAAGTGTGTGAAAGCATTAGAGCTCTGACACACTCTTTATAACAAGCTTGAGTGATGGCTTTCATTTGTCACCCACACAGATGGAGCGTGAAGGGGTTAAATGGATGACAACAGTGGGAGGTGGGAGTAGGAATAAATGGGTTTATCTGGAATGCATCGTGGTCTGCCCACACTTTCCTGTAGCACCTGACATAGTCCTTCTAGCCCACAGCTATTCTTCTGATTTGGGATCACAGAGCTGGTACAGTCTTAGGGCTGGAAAAGTCTTCACTTTAAGAAATACCCTTTTAGGGGTGCCTGGGTGGCTCAGTGGGTTAAAGCTTCTGCCTTTGGCTCAGGTCATAATCCCAGGGTCCTGGGATCAAGCCCTGCATTGGGCTCTCTGCTCAGCGGGAGCCTGCTTCCTCCTCTCTCTCTGCCTGCTTCTCTGCCTGCTTGTGATCTCCGTCTGTCAAATAAATAAATAAAATCTTAAAAAAAAAAAAAGAAAGAAATACCCTTTTACCTTTAAAGCTTCCTTTCTACAGACCTCCAGAAGGAAAGGGGACTCGTCCTGCTTGGAGGCCAGGTCCCCCTCACAATCCTCAGACTTTCCAGGACACTCAGAACCTTAAAAATTCTTAAAAGTCCTTCCAACTCTCCCTGAGATCTCGAATTAAGCAGGATTTCATAGGCTGACCTGTCAGGTCCCTACACGGGAGCATGTGTGCTGATGTCCCAGAGAGCCCAGGAGCAGCCCACGGTGACCAGGCTGGCTCAGTCTTGACCCAATACTCTCAGGACACGTGGAGCGGGACCCCTAGGGACAGTACCCAGAGCTGGGCCATTCTGGGTGGAACCATTCCAAACTTCTATCTTGCAGGGCCAAGTTCCAAGTGAGCCCCAGCCCCCTGGGGAAAGCCCCTAGATCTGCCAGCCAAAGGACGGACACCCTCCTGACTCATTCAGCACTGTGGATCACACAGCTTTTGTCAATTCCAGCCAGTGTCTCAGCGTTTGAAGGGAGAAGTCATCTGTTTACAGCTACGAGGGACCGATTTCCTACAGATCCACCCTTTGCCGGCCTGCAACTCAAGCCCCTTAGCACAAAACTGCCCTTGTGTGAATACAGTCTCCTCCTTGCCCCACGTGGAGTGTGGCTGAGACTGTGAGATTGTCTCTAAGCTGAATGTAGCCATGCAGGCGTTGCGGAAACACACAAAGATGCCCAGACCACTGTGTCTGCAGCTCACAGGCCACAGGTGCATGTCTCAGACGAGCTGGGGAACCACAGCACCACCAGCCATCTGTAGGGAGCAGCCCCCAGGAGACGGCTTGCCACTCAAGCACCTTTTCCCATCTGGTTCTAGTCACCCTGAGAGAGGCTGCACAGCTATCTATCTATTAGCCTGTGTCCCAGAAGACACTTGAGGTGCTGTGACTTTCCCAGTCCCACAGCTGCTCAGGGAGACTCCAGCTGAGAAGCCACAATCTGCCACCGCCCAACGCCAGGCTCCTCCCTGGTTACCCACAGCCCTCCTCAGTAGAGAGCCTCTCCCTGGGTTAATATGAAAGCAGGAACTACCTGCTGAATGCTTCCTCTTTGTCAGGCACTGTCCTAGGCACTGGGTGCGGCTCCAGGTCTTACAACTACCTTCTAGGAAGGTTTTATACCCACAGTACAGATGGAAAAAGTGAGGCTCAGAGAGATTAAGTGACTTAACTAAAGGCCGCACAGCTACCAAGGGTATGGAACGGGGATTCAAAAGCCCATCGGTTAGCCCCAAAACTCTTTTGACCAAACCACTGGAAAGAGGGACTGTCCTCCCAACCCTGAGGCTACAGGATGAAGGAAGTACCTCATTGCCACGTTGCTGCCATCGATCACTATGGGTCGCAAGGAACCCGCGGGGCCTCCGCAGTCCTCTTCCAGCTCCGCTGCTGGCCTGCGCTGGACAGAGTCCAGGGCCGCGCAGGAGCCCCTGGGAACGAGCAGGGGCGCCCCGCTGCCCTCACCGGCCCCCGGGCGACTGCCGGTCTGGATCAGCTCCCGCAGCACGTCGTTGACCAGGGCGCCCTTCCCCAGTTTGCCCAGCACTCTGACCACATCCTCCCGGCTGTAGCCCAGCTTCTGGAAGAACTCCATCTTGCTTGAGTGCTCCATGCTGCGGCAGCTGGGCCCCCGGTTCCTTCTGGCAGGGCCACGCGGTCATGAGCTAAAGAGAAAAAGCCTCCATCAGGTGTTTTGCGAGCCGCCTGGCTTGGAGACTGTCGGGTTACTGAGGGCAAATTCTGCACACTCCCTCCCCGCCTTATCTGTCAGGAAATCATGTTGCCTGGTCCCCTTGGGGATTTTCGGTTGCTCAGTGTGGTTGGGGAGCTGCAGATGCAATCGTGCTGCTTTTACTAGAGCACCTCTGAGGGCTTCAGCGCCCCCCCCCCCGGACCCCCCCCCCCCCCCCCCCAAGGAACCTCTGGTCAGAGACACCGAGGGCAGCTGAGCAGACCACCCAGGGCTGGGAACATTTGTGCACGGACAGGCCAGAGGAATGTTCCTGAGGCTCCGTCACTCCGTCCTGCGCTGAACAGCAGCCCCACCCCCCAAATTCATACGCTGAAGCCCTATCTCCCAGTCCCTCAGATTGTGACTCTGTTGATTAAGTTAAAATAAGAGTTGATTAAGTTAAAATGAGGTCATTAGGGTGATCCCTGATCCAATTTTAATAGTGTCCTTATAAGAAGAGGAGAGTTAGGGACGGCTAGGTGACTCAGTCCGTTAAGCCTTGGACTCTTGGTTTCTGCTCAGGTCATGCATGATCTCAGGGTCTTGAGATTGAAGCCAGCTCTGCGCTCAGTGGGGAGTCTGTCGCCCCCCTTCCCACTGCCCCTCCCCCCGCCACTGTGTGCACGCTCTCTTTCTAAAATAAGTATATCTTAAAAAAGAAAGGGTCATAAAATTATAGTTCCTATGAAGAAAAATGAAACAATGCTCAAGCAAAAAGAATAAAAAGATACAATGCCTCTTCCTACAAACTCCAAATCCCACTTGCCTCTCATGCTCTTTGTATCCTTCCCATGCTTTTCCGATGTCCTGGCTTGCGGATCCAATAGATCCACATATACACTGTCTTAGTGGGGTTGTTTTTCCATAAATAGATGAGTATTCAGCCACTTGCTTTTCTTATTAAAAATGCATCTGGGAACCCTTTCTGTGCCAGTATATCTGTTCCGGGGTTTGCTGTATCCCCTGCATCAAGGACAGCGCCTGGCCCAGCGGACTCTCCATGCAGATTTGCCCAGTGAACGTGGTGAGTAACCGTCTGCTAGATGATGGAAGCAGAGCTTGCCTTCCCTTTGCCCCTGTTACAGATCAGGCTCAGCGCACCCCTGAACGCATCCAACCTGTCACCTGCCCTCTTCCCAGCAGCACAGGTGCCCTACCTCCCCTCCCTAGTCTCCTGCCCACACCTTGGCAGCAACCACGACTTCCTACCAGGTTCTCAGCGGGGCTCCCCGTTCTCTGCAGGGCCACTCCGCTGAGGCTGGAGCCCCAACTCAACGGCCCCCCACCGGCTCTGGCAGGAATAGGGCTTCCGCAGCTGAATCCAACAACAGCTTCCAGGGCCTTAGGCAAACTCTCCTCTGCTCTCAACGGCTCGGGACCACACCCTCGCATATCATTTTAAATCAAAACATTTGGAAAACATTTTGGACCACCTCTCCCTGAAACTCTTCTCCCTGACGCCCTACAACTTGGCCTGAGTCTTCTAAGTCTGTCCAGCTCTTTCTTTGGTCTCTGCTCATGTGTTTGACGATGAGGTCCTGCCCAGGCAGTCTGCTCTCCCAGTCATGCTCCCTACTTGCCCTTACATTTCCCTTACACACACACACACACACACACACACACACCAGCCTCCGGACCCTGAGCGGGCGTGGGCAGGGGGAGGGCTGTCCACGGCTGCACTTCGGGCTGAGACCTCGCTAAGCACCAGGCACCTCCCCCCCGCACCGCGTTATAAATCTGTGAGGCAAATGGCATGCGTGCTATTTGAATGAAGTGTCCGGGGAGCTCAGAATCACTTGCCCAACATTTGCTGAGTCTACTTCAGTGCTTGTCTAAGTGTGGTCCGTGGAAATTCAGGGAAGGCCTAAGACCCTTTCATGGAGACTTCAAAGTAAAAACTGTTTTCGTAGTAACACTAAGGTTATTTGATTTTTTTTTCCCACCGCTCTCATCCTTACCAGTACACCATGAAGTAAGTGTTCCTGAGAGCAGGTGTGGTGTGATGTTGCAGCAGAGTGAACGCAGAAGGCGAGAGGCAAACCCAGCCCCTTTCTTTTAAGCCACATATTAGAGATTTGCACAGCGTAAATCAGTGCCAGTCTCCTTACACATTTTCTCGTTTGGGAAAATAGAGTTATTTTTCATAAAAATGCATCATTTATATTAATGTAATGATTTATGGTTATTTTAGGTAAAGGAATATTGTTCAATTTCTTAGTTTTAGTTTCTCATAGGGTGCCTATCAATGGATAGCTAGAACCCCACAAGAACGAAAGCTCTTTGGCATCCCCAATAGTTATTAAAAGTGAAAAGGAGTTCTGAAACCAAAAGTTTCTTCTTAAATCCAGAGCTTTCCAGTAGGTATTTCCAAGAAGATGGTTCCATGGAGGTGACACATAGACATGTCACCCAAGGCCCCGGGACAGAGGCACAGGGTCTTTCCCTCCTTCAGCCTGGCCACTCTCACCCCCATCTGCCCACCTCCCCTCCCTCCTCCCCCCTTCCACCACCCCCCCACTCCTCTCTTCTCCATCCCATACCTAACTCACTGCCAGACTCCCACGGGCAGCCTGCGAGCTGTCCCCACACAGTGCTGACCCTGGTCCACCTGCCGCCCACCACTGGCCCACCTGGCCCTTTGTTTTGAGTCCTGCTGAATCCCTCCCCACTCCCCAAGCATTCCAGAAGGTTCTCATCACTGTGCTTCTGCATATACTTTCCTCTCTACCTGGAATGCTCTTGTTGGTTTGGCAAACCTCAAGATTCAGCTCATCAGCCCTGAATTCGCAAACAGAATGAGTGGCTTGGTCATCTGTCTACCAGACACTTTGCTCACACCTCTATTAGAACGCACTGATGTGTCATTTATCTGTATCTCAAGAAACTGTGAACTACATTCCCACCTATGTGCCTCAGAATCACCAGCACCTGGCAGTGCTAGTATATTGGAGAGTTCAACAGAGTTTTCTTCAGTTAATTCCCAAAGCTGAAAATAATCTTCCCTCCTGAAATATTTTTTCTTGGGTCCCCATCTCATTGAATGGCATTCCACAGACCCCAAGAAGGAATCTCAAGGTCACCTCTCACTCTTCCCTTTCCCTCCCTTCTACACCCAACAGGACAATTTCTACTTCCTGCACATTTTTCACAAGCACAGCCTCTGCTTTACATCACAGCACCCTAGTTCATCCATTCATTCATCCATCCATCATGCATTCATTCATGTAATAAACACTTCCTGATCACCTCCTAGGCACTAGGCACTGTGCTGGGACCCAGTTCCATAAAAACTAATATACAGTCCAATTTCAATTTGTTCTTGACCTATTCAGGAAAACAGACCAAAAATGTAAATAACAAGCCATAAATCATGACAATAAGCACAATACTTTCAAATAGAAAAAAAAAAATGTGCTTTCAAAACTCAGGTGAGGGGGTGCCTGGGTAGCTCGATGGGTTAAGCCTCTGCCTTCAGCTCAGGTCATGATCTCAGGGTCCTGGGATCAAGCCCCTCACCAAGCTCTCTGCTCAGCAGGGAGCCTGCTTCCTCTTCTCTCTCTGCCTGCCTTTCCGCCTGCTTGTGATCTCTCTCTGTCAAATAAATAAATAAAATCTTAAAAAAAAAAAAAAACAACACTCAGGTGAGGAAGGACTTATCTTCCTTTGAGGGGAAAGGAAAGGCCAGAAAGGCCCAGAACTGGACAATGAAGGACCAGCTGGCTTTTCCCAGTTGGGGAAGAGTTGTGGTATCTCTCCCAAGGGATCCTGGGGAGGCCTCCTCACCACAATCCCACCCACCACAACACTAATCCAGCCAGTCCACGAACCAAGATTTCTGTCCCTCCATCCTGTACAGACTAAATGTCATAGATCTCGATCAGGAGAGTCACGGCCCTCTCCACCAGGCCTGGCCCCCTCCCCAAGCCCCTTGGCCATGATCTTCTAGTCCATCTTCACCTTCTGCTCCTTGACCAGCAACCAGTCCTTCCCCTAGGGATGATAGTTCTCTCAGACTGGGGTCCAGCTTTGGTCTTTCCATGGAGGAAGAGGACCCTCACCCAGCCTAGCAGGCTAGCCTCACACCAGGCATTGCTCATTGTCCCTGGAAGACCCATGGGTTTCATCCGGACCCTTCCTCCCTCTTTCCGGAGGCCTGCCCCTTCCTGCCCCAGACCTGACCGCTGTCATCTCCGTCCTTCCCAATCCTGCTAGTCCAGCTACACCCCCACCTCCACGCCTCCCTGCTTATGCGTGCAGGTGGCACTTCTTTTGATCCAAAGGACAGAGAAGAGAAGAGAGAGGAAGGCTGGGAGACAGAAGAGAGAGAGGGAATGAAAGTGAGAGAGAGGGAAAAAGAAAAAAGGCTTCCCAGGCAGCATGAACACAGCAGTTCGTGTTCAGTGTTTCCACATTACCTTCGTGTACAGACTCTTCCTTCAACTTCCCATCACGCCTGGGGGGAGATGAGAGATAACAGCCTTCCCTTTTCACAGGTGAAGAAACTAAGGCTCCAAATGGCCCAGGGTCAAGGTTATATAGTAAGAGGCAGAGACTGACAATATGTAAATGCCAAAAGTGACATGTTACTTAGAGTTGTGTTCAAGATGGAAGTAATATCTTACTACTACAGAAATGGAAAAAACAAAATATAGCTGAGCTGGGTGACTTCTCTTTAGTCACAAAGTAAGAGCTGCAAGGAGAGTCCATGCTTGTTTTAGAACTCTGTGGTCTGGTATGACAGCATCATAAACATTTTCAAAAGGAAGAGACCTGGGGCTTTTACCTGGGCTGGGGGAATGAGAGCGGCCATATTGAGGCCCCGTCCTCAGCAGCTCTCCACAGCACCCATAGGTTCCAAAAGAGTTCATTTTCTTCTCACTTTTTTTTTAAGATTTTATTTTTTGGAAGTAATCTCCACACCCAACGTGGGGCTCGAACCCACAGCCCCGAGATCAAGAGTTGCATGCTCCAGCCACTGAGCCAGCCAGGCGCCCCAAAAGAGCCCCTTTTCTAAGGAAAGGTTATGCGTGGGACAGGCAGCTGTTTTCACAGAAAATTAACTGAAAGAATCCACCTACTTCAGAGGCTTTCTCTGCCCCCTTGAGATTTTAAAACCAACTTCATTTCCTTTTAAAATTTCTAAATAAGAAACGTGAGGTGGGCGCGAAGGCGGGTGGTGGCGTCTGTCCTCAGGAGCCTCCCCTGGCCCTCAGGCCACCCTCCCCTTGAGATGCTCCAGTCTTTGAGCTACAACACTGTCAGCAGCTTCTTACCCCTTTCTATTTTTAAGTCCTGAAAGTATGAACAATTTCATTTCAGTTTTCTTCCTCAAGCTTGACTGGAAGTCACAAACAGCACAGATGATTAATCAGTAACAGTGTGAAAATCTTCAGTCTCCTCGGGAGCTCTTATGGTGCTCCCAGCACTTCCCTGCAGTTCATGGTCAAGGCAGCCACGGAGATGGATTCGCGTTGAATCCAGCTTTGGAGGTGGACTCACAAAAGAGCAGGAAAGGAAGGAAGGAAGAGGGAGGGAGGAGTGGGAGAACTTTCTAAGGATGGGAATCAGAGCAGACCTGTTCCTCCCAGAGTCAGCCAGCCCAGGCTGAGGTCCTTAACCTCTGACTGGAAGAGCCCGTGAGGAGGAGAATGCACAAGTAACTGAAGAAGGAGAGAAGGAGGGGATGTTAGAGAGATCAGACGCAAAGAGAGCCAGCAGCTCACAGGCACCCAGTGTTTTATAGTGAAAAGGTGTTTTCTTACATGTTAACTTTGGAGATCTTGACCTCTGTGGGAGACGGAAACAGGCTACCTCATGATTCATGCTGCAAGTAAGAAAACTAAAGAAAAGAGAGGTCTTGCCAGCTTACCCAAGGTCCTGCAGCTAATAAATGGAAGGGACTAGACTCCCAAGGGTAGTGATTCCTGTTACGGCCTGGCCCAGAGGGTGCTGCCCGGGGCTGCTCAGGGGGCCACAGAACAAGGCAAGCCCATGGGCCCCGGGGTGTGTGCATTCATCACATTGCCCTTGACCCTCAAATGCGTTTCCGTTCACCTCTGTGAGCCCCAGACCAGTCCAGCACATTACAACCACCAGAAGTCACCCCCATGGTGAGGACAAAGCTCTTGTGAACACAGTCTGTGCAGTGTTCTAGTTCAGCTCAGGTCAGTGGAGTCGTCAGTTAGATTTTGGGGAAGTCACAGAAAGGCAAAAACATCAGCCCACAAGATTTGTGTTCTGGGCCTGGATTTTGGGGGATTTTTAAAGGGTATTATAATTTTTTTTACAAAAATTGTGGTAAATTATACATAACATAAAATTTACCATAGGAACTATTTCTAGGAGTGCAGTTCAGTGGCATGAAGCAACCATCACCCACCATCCATTTCCAGAACTTTCTCATCTCGTAAGACTGAAACCCTGTCCCCATTAGACACTAACACCCCACCCTCTCTCCCCCGCCTGCCTCTGGGAACCACAGCTACTCTGTCTCTATGACTCTGACTACTCTGGGTGACTTTTAGAAGTGTAATCATACAGTATGTCCTTTTCTAACTGGTTTATTTCATTCAGCATAATGTTTTCCAGGTTCACTCTGTTGCAAGCATATGTCAGAGTTTTCTTCCTTTTTAAGGCTGAATAATTTTCCATCGTGTATAGAGACCACCTTGTGTTTCTCCATTCACCTGTGGATGGACGCTTGGGGCGCTGCCACCTTTTGGCCATTGTGAGTAGCGCTGCTGTGAGCCTGGGTGGGCTGGCCTTTTGTTTTCTCCTTGAACTTGTCCCTTTCCCTTCTGTACTGCTACAAGTTACTTTGGATAGACACACAAGTATATACATACAAGCCCTGATCCATAACCCAGGGCAGCTCTGAACCAAGTTTTTCCAAAAACCACCCTCTACTATCTTCCACACGCACCGTACTCCCGCGTCAGGTGTCCGAGCTCCTGGGCTGGCATCACCTGGACTTGGAGGCCACTTCATAATCCCAGAGGCATGGCTAAGGTTTCTCATAGCCACAGGGAATTAGCTAAAATTGTCTTCAGTGCCAGCCATTACGATTTATTTCCATATCCTCATGGGCCTTCTCAAAGACCACAGAGCCATCCTTTAAGGGGAGATGGGGCTTGGGGCTGCTCCCAGATCTTCCTGATCAGCCAGGAAACTAGACACTCACAAATCAGTATCTAGTCTAAGACATGCTTTCAAGAGCCTTGAGACAGGTTGAAAATGTGCCTGAGAGTTCTAGACCTTCTGATTTCATAAAATTAAAATATCTTCAAAGATCCCAGCAGGATGGGCAGCTGGGTGGCTCAGTGGGTTAAGCCTCTGCCTTCTGCTCAGGTAATGATCTCAGGGTCCTAGGAATGAGCCCCACATCGGGCTCTCTGCTCAGAGGGGAGCCTGCTTCCCACTCTCTCTCTGCCTGCCTCTCTGCCGACTCATGATCTCTCTCTCTCTTTGTCAAATAAACAAATAAAATCTTAATAAAAATTAAAAAAAAAAAATAAAAAGATCCCAGAGGGAGTTTTTCCTTAAACTGAAGAGTTCCTCCAATTAATCTTTCTCCTATGAAAGCCCTCTTGAAATTAAATATAATTGTGCTAAAATGAGCAAGGATTTCATCTAATTTTTTTTTATCTGCATACTGAACATCATGTAAGACACAGGAAATCAAATCGCTCAAAATAATGCTAATCCAAGAACAGCCCTCCAACCTGCCCGCTGTCCCCAGTACTGTCTCCTCCGCCCCTGGACCGGAGTCTTCAAGGGGCCTGTCACAATGACTGATGGCTGGGTCAGGCACTCACCTGCAGAACGCGTAGCTCCAGCCCCCACGGTGGGCTCAAGTTCCCCTCTGCACCCCGGCTGTCCTCCCAGTTAGCCAGGCGTCACTGGAGCTGGGGGAGCACAGCCCGGCTGGGCCACACAGCCATCAGGAGGCACTTCACGCCAAAGCTCCCCTTCCTGGACGCCAGAGTCATGGTCAGCTGCCAAGGTAGTTTTGCTTTGAGCTTTAAAAAAAAAAAAAAAGGAAAAGAAGAAAGCAATCAAATGAGGGAGGCAGATGTGAAGCCTTCACCCCAGCATGAGTCACCGAATCAAAGTTTAACAACCACATGCAAAACAATCTCTCTGAGGGCACGGGCAGGCTGCACAGGAAAGCCAGGAGAGACTCAGAGAACAAACGCGCTCACAGTTTCCGCTCCACGTTTCCACTCAGGCCTTCAGCATCTGCTCCGAGGTGCTCCCCAGGAGGGGTAGTGCTCTTGACTTCACAGAACTAAAGCGTGCAGGAGTGACGAGCGTCCAGGAGAGAACAGGAATGCCTACCAGCTCGGGGTGCCCAGGCGCCTGGGCGCAGAGAAGGACCCTGGCCCCAATGTCAGAGTCCCACATGAGTCACAGAAGCCTTCAGGCTCAGGGGATGGGCCTCCGTCTGCATCAGGATGGGGAGTGTCCACGATGTGGCTCTGGATGGGGCGGCGCCAGCTTCTCCAGCCACGGAGCTGGGAGCCTGCCCGGGGGCCCACCTGACAAGGGCATCTGCCAAGCAGCCAGGAGCAGCACACCCTGAACTTTGCATCTGTTTCCTGCATTGGGGGAGGCCCGATGGGGTCAGAGTGAGAGCAGAAAACAGGCACCACAATTGGCCCACCTCCACCTCCCAACAGTGACAGGTCTCTAAAGTGACTTGCCTGAGGACACCCAGTGGACAAGTTGGTCAAACTGGGTTTAGAATCTGAGAGTTCAGGAATGGCACAAGTTGACTAGAATTTGCTGCTCTTCTTTTTCTTTTTTAAAAGATTTTATTTATTTATCCGAGAGACAGAGACAGAGCAAGTAGGGGGAGGAACAGAGGGAGAGGGACAGACAGACACCCCACCAAGCAGAGACCCTGGTGTGGGGCTCGATCCTAGGACCCCAGGATCTGACCTGAGCTGAAGGCAGATGCTTAACCAACTGAGCCACCCAGGCGCCCCTACTACTCTTCTTTCTTTATCCCCCTTCTGTCTCCCACGGAAGATGTGAGGCAGTCTAGAATACTAAAACATGGATGGAATGGAATCATTGCCACCAAAGTACAATCAGATATGATTAGAACAGGGGGTGCCTGGCTGGCTCAGTCGGTAGATCCCATGATCCTTGATCTTGGGGCTAGAGGTTCTAGCCCCACGCTGAGGGTAGAGATGACTTAGAATGATTAGAACAAAATCGAACATGGTATCAGAACCTAAGTTTAAAGAGTCACTTCCTCTGGGCACTAGCTCCAGCTTTGAGTTTCCTGGCACAACGGCCTTCCTAAGGACAACCACGGCTGGGTTAGTACTGTACTGGGAGCCTTCCATTGCCACGTTCTAGCCCCACAACCACTGATGGCCTCGCGGTCATTATTCCCGCTTTGAGACAGGATCATTGGGGTGAGAAAGGGTAACTCAACTGCCCGAGTTCACTCAGTAAGGGTTGGGTCAGGACTGAAATCCAGGACCCCAGAGCTCCCCAAGAACTCTCTCTACACTGTGACCAGGGGCATCTCCGCTGTCAGATCCTGAATAAAGCATGCAGGCTTTCCCCATGAAAGAAACATTTTCCTGGTATTACATTTTAGGAAAAATCTAAAAATCCTTATGCTGAGTAACATATGAGACGGTATTTTCTATTCAAGTCCTATAGAAGCTCAGAGGTCATGGGGGGGAGGCCAACCCAGGAGGGAATTCTCTGAGAATCGGGCCGAGGGCCACCCTGCTGTGCACAGACCACCAACTCAGCCTGGGCAATGAAACAAGGATCCCTATTTGTGTTCAACCCCAGGAGAGTAGTGCCTGTGCCGGGGAGAGGGACCGGAGGCGCCCCCACCACGGAAAGAAAGACGTTTGAACCTGCTCGACCAATCAGGCACAGGCCCCAGAATTCTGTGTCTGAAATCTTGGAGACATTATATAGATGAGAAAAATTGTGATTCCTCTGTCTAAGAAAAGGACCCCCAACCGTATGGGCCTGTGATGGTATTGGATCCGGAGGAACCTGGGCTGAGTCCTCTACAGCTAAAATGACTTAGTTGCCCAACTCGAGGTGCCGAAAGGATGAAGCCATGGTTCAGGCTGCTTATTCCCAAGTGAAAGAGAAATAGGGTCTACCCGAGGTAAGGATCTTCATGAGGATGTCACTGACCCAAAACTAGCCTGTGTTCACGACAGACAGAAATGAGACAGCAGAGGGGACAGGGCAGGTGGCGACAGCTCTCAGAAGCCAGGAGCGCCCTGACAAGGGTGACAAGGGTGGGAGGGCAGGCCTGGCACCCTCCACTCCTCTACTCTGCTTACCCTGGCCTTGCACCTGCCCTACTCTGGCCCTCGGGTGAGGAGGAGGAGGTCTGTGCTTTCAGGAAGGGCCCACAGGTGTTGAGCCAGGGGATCCTAAGTGTGAGGACAGACCCTTCTCCGGGAGGGGCGCTCAAGCGTGCAGAGAGATGACCCGGTGGCCTGGGGAGGCTTAGGCGATGGACCGAGGGCAGGGCCCCAGGGCCTAGTGGCCTCCCCTCTCTCCACAGCTTCAGGGAGCGCTGAGAACAGTCTTGCTCTGTATCGAGTTTTCTCCAGAAGCTAACATGGCCTGGAGGAATTCGCAGCAGTGGCCTGGGGCCTGCAGAGGAGGTGGGTTGGCTGGACAGCTCGCAGCCGCGCTCCGCCATCGGACTCCTCCCCAGGAGTCGGGAGGGTGACACATTCTGCTTTCTGCCCATCCGATGGGTGAGAAATGCTGCAGCCCTTCTTGTGGTTATTTTGACTTTCATTTCCCGGATTGCGAGGGAACGTGGGGATCGCTTTGTGTTTACTGGCCAGGCAATTTTCCTCTTCTTCCCTCCACGGCCCACACTGCTCCCCTGGGGGCTTCTTCTTACTGAGGCTGGTCACCTCCGCAGAGTCTCATGCCAAGCCCTTATCTCGCCTGTATGCTGCAGCTGTCTGGGCCTAGCCCAGTCCTTTAGCTTTGTTTATAGTGTTCTGCAAACGTTTTAGCTTTTGTGTGGTCAAAATTGTGGGCTTTTCCATCATCATTTGTGCCCTTTGAATGTTGTTTAAGAAGTCCTCCCTATCCTGAAATTGTAAATATGTTTTCCTGTATTTCCTCTAAAGTGGTAATGTTTTGTGTTTTACAATCAGGTCTCGAATCATGATCTGGAATGTGTTCTGCTGGATGGTATGAGAAAGGATCTAAGCTTATCATAGTTCAGGTCATAAACTCAGAGTCAGACCGCCCGCCACCTACTAGCTGTGGAAACCTAAACAAATCATTTAACCTCTCTGTGCCTCAGTTCCCTCATCTGGGTAATGGGGATAGTAATCACATCTGTGTCATGGGGTATGAGGAGAATTCAATTAACCCATGCATGAAAAGTGCTTAGAGCAGCCCTTGGCACCTACAAATTGCTCAGTGGATGGCCGTTACTATTTTGAGCACAAACTGTAATGAGGATAGGATTCCTGGAAGTGATGACAGCTAGGTCTAGCACCCAGGAGAAACTGAAACAGTGTCAGGGAGCTACAGAGACGAGGGAAACAACACTCTTGGTCCTCAACAGGAATGGGTACGCCTACAGCAGACACCGAAGCAAAGAGGGGAAGCAGTTGTCATTGCTGTGTGGGGTCAGCTTTTTAAATCTAATTTAAAACAATTGTGCATTTGAGACAATTGTAGTTTATTAAATAATATCTATGCATCACTCCTCTGAGTTCCACCTGAGATGTGATCTTAACTACAGGGATCAAGGCAACAAAGACTGTTAAGAACATTCCAGTTTCATTTCACACTCGCACCGGGCTGAGAGCACCAGCACCAACGGAACATTTCTGCCCCTCAGCGGGTGGAGGCAAGACTGGAAGCTAAGGGCTATGGTCACCTTATGGTAACGTGGTAAATGTTAGCCTAGGGCAGGGTTTCTCAACCTTGGCGCTACTGACGTTTGGGGCTGGAAAATTCTTTGGGGTGCAGGGACCATCCTGGCCCCTGGAGGATGTTTGGCCCGTTCTCTGGTCTCCAGACTCACCAGCACCCAGGAGCACACCCCATCATCACATTGTGACAACCATGGATGTTCCCAACATTCTCAAGTGTCCCCATGAGAGCAAAAGGGCTCCTGACTGAGAACCACTGGACTAGGAGGTCCGTCAAAGAGGGAATTCCCACTCTGTGAAGAGGCAGAGGAGGCTTCCTGGAGGAAAAAAAAGGCTCAGCTGATTTGAGACAACAGGCTAGTCTGCGTTCTCTGGGACATTCCAGGTGGCAGGAAAGTCTAGGTTTAGGCTCAAAGGCACAGGGAAGCCTGGCAAGATCCAGAGGGCTGGTGCTCAGCCTTGAAGTGAATAGCTCAGCTCAGAAAAAACTTCAAAAACTTTTCGAGAAGGCTTTTAATTTTAAAAAGTAGAATTAAATGGGGTGCCTGGGTGGCTTAGTCAGTTAATCATCTGCCTTCAGCTCAGGTCATGATCTCAGAGTCCTGGGATCAAGCCCCACATCGGGCCCCCTGCTCAGTGGGGAGTCTGCTTCTCCCTCTCTCTCTGCTGTTCCCCCCTGCTCGTGCTCTCTTTCCCTCTCTCAAATAAATAAAATCCTTAAACAATAAAATATAATTAAATTATATTAACTGAATTATTAATGAATATGTTCTTTCACCCAGGCTTTTCTCTTGGTTTTTTTTTTTTAAGATTTTATTTATTTATTTGACAGGCAGAGATCACAAGTAGGCAAAGAGGCAGGCAGAGACAGAGAGGGGGAAACAGGCTCCCTGCTGAGCAGAGAGCCCAACGTGGGGCTCGATCCCAGGACCCCAAGATCACGACCCAAGCCGAAGGCAACGGTTTAATCCACTGAGCCACCCAGGTGCCCCACTTGCTTATTTATTTATTTTTTAAGCAAAATAATTTTCATTTCTGGGCCATAATGAAACTACCAGGTTGGGAAAACGGATGGTCTCAGATGGTCTCAAAAACGACACCACAAATATAATGTCTGCCTGGGCCCTCACAAACTTCCTTTATTCCTTCTCCATCCCAGGCTGCTGACTTCACTGCCCTGCTGTTTACTGCCTGGTTTGCTAACCTGGGCTCAGATGCGTCTGTGTTTGGTCCTGGAGACATTCTCTGCTTAGAGAACAAGATCATATCTCTATAACCTAAATAAGCTGGCATTCTGGAAAATCTTCCTAAAACTGCTGTGACACATAGCTTCTACGGATGACCAGTGACTTCGGAGAGCCTGCCTCTTCTGGACTCTGTGGTTCTCTCACAAAAACCCTGAGGGAGATATGAGATGGTCTCCCCCTCTCCCCATGACAAGAAAGATTATGAATCAAAAGGCATGAAGTTTATGAAAACCAGGTAGAGGAACCCAGGCTAAAGACCAAGAATGAGTGGGGATACATGTAGTAAACTAAGGCAGCTTCTCCTGGGCTAATGCTCGTGGGTGGTAAGTGGTCACATCTGAGCCCCTGTGACGTCCCGTAATTAGAAACCTGGGCTCTAGGGCTCAGCCTGGTTTTCTCTCCACAGCATCTTCGCTGGCCTCTGGCTAACGGGCTGGAGAGGCTTTTCTTGGACTTTGCAAATACCTCACCCTTTACAGTGGGCTGAATTGTGCCCCCAAAAAGATACGCTCAAGTCCTAACCGCCAGTATCTGTGAGTGTGACTTTATCTGGAAATGGGGCCTGCGCGGATGTAATCAAGGAAGGTTGTTACTCTGGGTTAGGCTGGGCCCTAAACCCAGTGTTGGTCAGAGAAAGGAGAGGGAGGGCTGGATGCAGAGACACAAAGGAGCCACAGGGAAGGCCGGAGGACAAGGAGATTGGAGTGTCACAGCCATGAGCCAAGGACCACCACCGGGAGCTAGGAAGCGGCGAGGGAGTGTGGCCTTTCGGCCTTGCCAATACAGTGAGACTTCCAGCCTCTAGAACTGTGAGAACAAACTTCTGTTTTGTTAAGCCGCCCAATTTGTGGTCATTTGTAATGGCAGCTCTAGGAAGTGAACACAGTCCTCAATCCCCAAACCGCCTTCCTCTCAGAGATCATAGCTGTGGCCACCATTTCCCCAGCTAAGCCTGCTTCTCCAGAATGGGAGGACGGGCAGACGAGCTCTCAGGTGGGTGAGTCTGTGGGCCTGAGGGTTGGCTGGTGGGCCAAAGAGCCGCTGTCCTCCCATGACACAGCATCACCTGGGCCCGCACACCCAGGACAGACCTGAAGATCAGGGCACTCTACCAGGAGGCCCAGCACATTATTTCCCATAAGCACATGCTGGGAGAAAAGGCCACGGATGTGTGTCTTTGGCTTGTTTTCAGAGAATGAGTAGTAGATAGTTATCAACATAATTACGAAACAACATTTATGATAAAGTTAAAAATACATTTACTGCCACCTGCTGAGGTGGCAGAATTTGCGAGGTTGGTTTTCCACTTGGTGTGAGGCAGGCTCCTGTGGGCCAGATGTGAACAGACTAGTCAGGCCAGGGGCCTGTGGCTAACCTCTGCTGGTCTCTCCGTGACCATTCCAAGGATATCCCAGTTATTTCCTATAAGGCCAAATGAGTGGTTATGTAGCCAGGACAGTATGACTTTTACACATTTTCACTGTGATGCGCCTTCCACATTCTGGCTTCTACATCACCTCCTCCGGGAAGCCTGCTTTGGTGCGAATCTGGATTGGGGACTATTGTTGAAGGAACCATACACAATGCCATCTAAGGGATTTGGTGCCAATCCCCAATGATGATCCTATCCACAGCTCCTCAATGATCCCAACACACCACTTCCCTTCTCGGGAACAAGTTCTAATTTTCCACTGCCTGGAAAATCAAAGCCTAGTTTCTCAGTCTTGCACTCAGCACACTCCCGTCCTGGTTTCCTCCTCCCTTTCCATGCCCAGGAAACTCCACCATCCTCTGCCTCAGCCACACCGTCACATTGCTGTCCCCTCCATGGCGAGCCTCTGCTCTCAAGCTTTCTGGCCCAGAACCCGAAGTTCTCTCTGCCGGACCAAACTGCTTTTGGAGGAAACAGAACTTTCCTCTTTTTCAGAAGCCAGTGGTCACTGTGGTCTGGTTCTAGATTCACGACAACAAAGCAGCACCTTTCTAAATTCTCTTTTTGTCTACTGTTTCCTTATACAAAGTAGGTTACCCTATCTGCAGTCCCCTGTGCGTCTCGAGCTTCCTAGTGCCCAAGGCAAAATAAATAATAGTCATACAGCCTACAGCCTTTTTTTTAAAGATTTAATTAATTAATTAATTAATTTATTTATTTTTTAAATTTATTTTCAGCGTAACAGTATTCATTGTTTTTGCACCACACCCAGTGCTCCATGCAATCTGTGCCCTCTCCAACACCCACCACCTGGTTCCCCCATAATTTATTTATTTGACAGAGAAGAGAGAGAGACAACACAAGCATGGGGAGTGGGAGGGGGAGAAGCAGGACTCCCACTGAGCAGGGAGCCCAATGCGGGACTCGATCCCAGGACCCTGAGATCATGACTCCAGCTGAAGGCAGACGCTTAACAACTGAGTCACCCAGGTGTCCCAGTCCATACAGCCTTTTACCTGCACAGGAGACATCTCTCAAAAGCCCTGCCCCATCTGCCCATTCGATGTACAAGGCATAGAGAGAAGGCAAACGCAAAATTAAACCTAATGGGCAGTCCCTGGGTGGGGTAACATAGGGTAAGAATGAAGATTGTTCCAGTCACACTAACTGAGATTACTTGCTTTAAAAAAAGACAATTTTGAAAATTAAGGGGATCTCCGTATTCTATCACTTAACAACAGGAAGCACAAGCTTCTCTAAAATTTCCCATCAAAACAGTTTCATAGCGACAGCCACTGAAAGGTAAGACTTCTGTGATTTCGATTTTACTGTCTATTATGCATTCTTTGTGACTCAGTGAGGTGGGGAAGAAATGTCAAACTTGAGATTGAACATTTTTTATGATGCATGGAAAACATAGATAGGAAAACTATCTTTCAGTACTTAAAAAACAACCAAGTTATTTAAAGACACTTGTGAAAGTAGCAGCTTATTTACGTTTCTTTCTTTTGCTGTGACTCCTTAGGGCTTCTCTACTTTTAGCTTTTACTAGTTCTGATCAAAACCTTTGAAAATTCAACAGGTAAGACAGATTGACCTGAAACTTCACAGCAAAGTTATAATGAGTGAGCAATTTTAGCCTTAAAATAACCTTTAAAAAAATAACCTTTTTTTGTTGTTGTTAATAAAAAACAATTTGATTACTCTATCTTGTTCTTTTTTCCCTGGTTTTAGCAAAAGCAACTAAGACGTGTTACTGGAGCCTGGTTCTGAGTTCAGAGAAAATGTCGAGAAGCAAAACAGAATAAACAGGAAATACAGTCACCTCCCCCCCACCCCCACCATAACAGCCCCCTGTAAAACACCCTTATGCCAGATCAATCATACCAGTCATACTTTAAATACACCAATGAGATTGGAAGACAGGGATTTCCTCAAGACCCAAAAATATATTAACAAAATGGTAAGTGAACCACCAGTGTTCATGCAGAGCTTGGCGGGGTTGGGGGGGCGGGTGGCGAAGTAGTAAAGGCCTCAGACCACAGGGATGAGATATGTCGATGAATACCAGGATTTGGGCCCTAAGCGAATTGGGAACCTAAAGCCAGGGACTAGAAGGGATCACTGCTGGAGAAAGTCTAGGCTAGAAAAGAACATGTGCAGGCATCTTCCCAGCCCTGCAATGAGGGAGACAGGAATAGACCTTAAAACAGACTGTTTTCCCTGATATTTTGTTAACTCTCACCATGGTCTATACTATGCATGCCCATGGAAACTATAAGCCAAGAAATCAAAGTGGCTCCAGGTTATGTGATTTGCCTAAAAGGTAAATATAAATCCTCTTTGGAGAAAAGCATTCTCAATTTAGATAACTTAGGAGTCCCAAATTACGTATTCCCAATTAAAAAAAAAAAAAATGAAAACACACAAGAAATCACTATGTACAAGAGCTAACAGAAAAAAAAAATTAAGGATTTAAATTCTCAAGAAATATAAGATATTGGAATTGTCAAAAACACAATATAAAGTAACCATGAATGGAAATAAGTGATTAAAGAAAAAAGGAAATAAAAAATAACCATGAGAACTTGAAAAAGAAGCAAACAGACTTCTAAAAATGAATCACTGAAATTAAAAATTCAGTGAATGGAAAAAAAAGGAAAAAAATTCAGTGGATGGGTTAAATAGCAGATCTGGCTTATATGAAGAAATAATGGGTGTCCTGGAAAACAGACATGAAGAAATTATTCAGAATGAGCCATATGGAAAACATGAAAGTGAAGATACAAAGAACAGAAGAAGGAGACATTAAAAAAAATGACTGGAATTATGAAGGGAAGAACAGAATGAACAGGGGAGAGACAATATTTGAAGAGAAAATGGCAGAGAAGCTTCCAGAATAATGAAAAATCTGAAGCCATCAGGCGTAATATACAATAAGGCATTGTAATCATGAGACAAATGATATGCCAAGAAAGCGAACTTAAATAAATCTGTATCTAGACATATCATGGTGAAATTCTGGCACACCAAAGACAAAGAAAACCCTTAAAATAGCTGCCAGAGACTTTTCAACAAATGGTGCTCCAGCAAGTGGATTAACTCAAACTGGATCACAAACTTAAATGTAAAACTCTGAAACTTTTAGAAAAAAAAGTAGGAGGAAAACCTCAGGATCTAGGGCTAGACAAAGAGTTCTTATTCTTGACACCAGAAGCACAGTGTGTAAAAGAAAAAACTGATACACTAAACTTAAATAAAATTAAAATCTTTTCCTCTGCAAAGACCCTGTAAGAGGATGAAAAGACAAGCTGTACACTGGGTGAAAACATTTGCAAACAGGGGTTGCCTGGGTGGCTCAGTGGGTTAAAGCCTCTGCCTTCTGCTCAGGTCATGGTCCCAGGTCCTGGGATTGAGCCCCACATCAGGCTCTCTGCTCAGCAGGAAGCCTGCCTCCCTCTCTCTCTCTCTACCTGCCTTCTGCCTACTTGTGATCTCTGTCAAATAAATAAAATCTTAAAAAAAAAAAAAAAACACATTTGCAAACAACATAGCCAACAAAGACCTAATAACTAGAATACGTAAAGAACTCTCAAGAGCACCTGGGTGGTTCCATTGTTTAAGTGTCTACCTTTAGCTCAGGTCATAATCCAGGGCCCTGGGAGGGCCTGTCAGTCTCCCTCCTCCACAGTGAGTCTATTTCTCCCTCTTCCTCTGCCCCTCCACCTGTTTGTGCTCACTCTCTCTCAATTAAATAAATAAAATTAAAAAAAAAAAAAAAAGAACCCTCAAAAATGAAAAAAAAAAAAAAAAAAAAAAAAGCCAATTAGAAATAGGCAGAAGACACAAAGGAAGAGACATTTCACCAGGAGACAAAGATGGGAAAATGAGTACATGAAAATCAGGGTAACAGAATTAAAATCAGGGTAACAGAATTAAAACCACAATTAGATACCACTACACATCTCTCAGAATGGCTAAAATAAAACAACAAAAATGCCAACTACTGACAAGGATGTGGAGAACCTGGGTCACTCAAGGATTGCAGGTTGGAATGTAAAATTTATGACCACTCTGGAAAAGAGTTCAGTAGTTTCTTAAAAATCTAAATAGGCAATTATCCTATGACCCAGGCCCTGCACTCCTAGGCTTTTACCCAAGAGATATAAAGACTTATGTTTAAAAAACAAAAAATCAACAGCAGCTTTATCATAGCCAGAAATCGTGAACAACCTAGATGTCCTTCCGTGGGTGAATGACTAACCTGTGGTACATCCATACCATGGAATATTACTCAACCATAAAAATGGCTGAAATATCAATACATTGAACAATAGAAGAATCTCCAAAGAATTACACTGAGTAGTAGAAAAAAGCCAACCCCAAAAGTCTACATGCTATGTAATTCCACTTATATGAAATTCTTGAAATGACCAAATTATCGGAATGGAGAACAGGATAAGGGTTGCTAGAGGTTAAGGACGGAATAGGAGGTAAGGAAGTACGTATGCCTATAAAAGTGCAACTGGGAACTCCTTGTGGCGATGGGCTTGTGCTGTATCTTTATTGCATTAGTGTCAATATTCTGGTTGTGACATTGTACTATTACTTTACAAAATGTTACCATTCAGAGAAACTGGATAAAGGGTACTATAAAATCACTCTACTTATTTCTTATAATTACATGTGTATCTATAATTATTTTCAAAATGAGAAGTTTAATTAATAACAATAAAGCAGACAGAAAGAAAAGATACATTACCTCTGAAAGAATGACATTTGGAACGGCAATAAATTTCTCCACAGCAATAGTAAGTCAGAAATTAGGATCTTAGGGGGCGCCTGCGTGGCTGAGTGGGTTAAGCCTCTGCCTTCAGCCCAGGTCATGATCTCAGGGTCCTGGGATCAAGCCCCACATCAGGCTCTCTGCTCAGTGGGGAGCCTGCTTCCCCCCCCCCTCTCTGCCTGCCTCTCTGCCTACTTGTGATTTCTCTCTCTGTCAAATAAATAAATATTTTTTAAAACATTAGGATCTTAGAGCACTGGGGAAAAAATTACTGTCTCCTTAGAACTGGGTATATTAAAAAATCAACTTTAAAGAGCAAGGGGGAATTAAAAGCACTTTTGATAAAAACAAAGGGTTTAGCCAACAACAGACTTGGCTGAGAGGCTATCAAAGACATGTTTCAGAAAGCAGGAAAATTATCCCAGGTGGGAGGTCTGAGATGCAAGAAGACAGGTAAGTAAAGAAACTGATTTAACACATGGACAAATCCTAACAATTACCTGTATAAAAACAATAATAACCATAGGGTCTAATTTGCAAGGTGAAAAATCACAAGCTAAGACTAAAATACTGGAAGATTGTAGTGCAAAAGTTGGAAGAGGGGCAATTTAAACTTTAAGATTCCCAAGATTATAAAAAAAAAAAAATTGTCAAGATCTTCAATTAGATCTTCAATTAGAGAGAAAGATGAAGATACTAAAATTACACTTGAAATGTAGATGGTAAAATTCAAATGCAATTCCCCTAATCAAAAAAGATGCGGCGGGGGCGAGTGTGGAGAGGAGTGATTTTTTTTTAAATGTCTTAAATTAGAAAAATTAGCGGGGAGGGCACCTGGGTGGCTCAGTCAGTTAAGCATCTGCCTTCAGCTCAGGTCCATGATCCCAGGGTCCTGGGATGGAGCCCTGCATTGGGCTCCCTGCTCAGCAGGGAATCTGCTTCTCCCTCTCCTGCTCCCCCTACTTGTGTTCCCTCTCTCTGTCTCTCAAATAAATAGAATCTTAAAAAAAAAAAAAAAGAAGGAAAGTAAGAAAGATCAGTGGGGAGGGGTGCCTGTGTGGCTCAGATGGTTGAACATCCGACTTGATTTAGGCTCAGGTTGTGATGAAATCCAGCCTCAAGTTGAGCTCTATGCTCAGCTGGGAGTCTGCTTGAGAGTCTCTCTCCCTCTACCCCTGCCCTGCCCCCACCATTCACGTGCTCTAAATAAAAAACTAACAGATAAATTTTAAAAATTTTTTAAAAAGGAAAACGGGAGAACAGAACTAAAAAGGCACAGAATAAGGTGGTAGGAATAAATCCAAATACATCAGTAAACAATTAAGATTAAACCCATCAATTAAAATTAAAATTACGTTAAAAATTTTTCTGGCTATATGTTGTTTCAGAGCCACACTAAAACATAAGGTGTAAGATAAAAGTAAAAGCAAGGATAGGAAAAAAAATCTACCTGATATATTGAAAACTTCAATGAAAAAAGCAAATTCCCAGGAAAGAAAAGTAATAACAAAAATAATTAAAACACTTAAGAAACAGAAAGGTTAGTAATTCTATAACCATTGAAATCTAATAGGTAAGAAATTTTCTCAGAAAGGAAATACAAAGTTCAGACAATGTCATAGGCAAGCTCTACCCAATTTTCAAGGAACGGATTTTTTAAATCTTCATCTTCTCTTTGAGGAGAACAGACAAAAAAGAGAGAGAGAAAACATTCACTAACTGATTCTATAACCTGGACATCAAAACCAGAAAAGAGCAACAGAAAAAAAGGAAAATTATAGGCCAACTTCATCACTGTACTAGTGTACACTTTACTAGCAACCACTAAAAGAATACCACTACAACTAAGTATATACATATTTTTTTTAAGATTTTATTTATTTATTTGGGAGAGAGAGCGAGCATGAGAGGGGAGTGTCAGAAGGGGAAGCAGACTCCTTACTGAGTGGGGATTCTGATGCAGGGCTCCATCCTGGGACTCCAGGATCATGACCTGAGCCGAAGGCAGCCACTTAACTGACTGAGCCACCCAGGTGCCCCAAGTATGTATATATATGTATTTTTTTTTCCCTAAAAAAATAATTTTAAAAATAGGAATGGGGAAAGAAAAGAAAAAAAAATATATTTGCAAATAACATTATTTGCAAAGAGACCAATTCTAAATATAAGAATTTGGTAAAATGGCTGGATATAAGAGCAGTGATCAAAATCATTAACTTGTGTACTCACTTCAGTAGCACATATACTGGAATTGGACCAGAGATTAGCATGGACCTTGCACAAAAATGACATGAAAATTAGCAAAGTGTTCTGTATTTTCATTTTTGCAATGTGTCTGTAAATCTCAAATCATCTCAAAATAAAAAGTTGAAAGAAAAGTGTGACCTCGTAGGTCAGGAAACAAAATCATACGTTTAAAAGATACTATTTAGGGGCATCTGGGTGGCTTGGTCAGGTCAGTGTCTACCTTTGGTTCAGGTCATGATCTCAGGGTCCTGGGATACAGCTCCCTGCTTGGCGGGGAGCCTGCTGCTCCCGCTTGTGCTCTGTCAAATAAATAAATAAAGTCTTAAAAAAAAAAAAGATACTATTTATAATAGAACAGAATAGAATAGAATCTTATTCATAAAAGGTATAAAAACTAGGAGTAAATTCAACAAAAGAAGAGCAAAAACTTCATAAGGAAAATTCTAAAAGGTTCAAGAACAAACTAGAGCTATGCTATTTTTATGAAAAGAAAATTCAATATTATGATGTTGTTTTTTTCCATGAAAGTTCCTATTGTTTTAATGCAAATGCAATTAAAATCCCAACAGAATTCTTGGGGAAACCAGGGAAGTAGATTTCAAAATTGCACACAAACAAACAAAAAAAAGGCAAAGGCATTATTAATAAAGCAGGTGGGGGAACTTGCTTAAATAAATACTTTCTAGGGGCATCTGGGTGGTTCAGCCTTTAAACATCTGCCTTCAGCTCAGGTCATGATCCTGGGGTCCTGGGATTGATCGGGCTCCCTGCTAGGCAGGAAGCCTGCTTCTCCTCCCACTCCCTGCTTGTATTCCCGCTCTCACTGTCTGTCAAAAAAAAAAAAAAAATTAATAAAATCTTTAAGGGAAAAAAAAGACTTTCTATAGTCACAGAAATGTAGATGTTTGATATTGGTAGTGGGATAAACAATAAACCAATGGACTAGAGAGCCCATGAAAATCCCAAAATCCACACATATATGGAAACATGTATGACAAGTGGAAGGGTAGATCAACAGGGCATAGATGAACCATTCACTAATGGATTTTGGACAACTGGTTGTATCCATGTTTTTTTTTTTAAGTGATTTTTTTTCATTATATCAAACCATCTACATACACACATACAATGTAGACAGAGTAAAGAGTTAAATATGAAAAACAAAGCTTTACTATTGTATCTTAAAAATCATGAATGAGTATTGAATTTTATCAAATATCTTTTCTAAATGTATAAAATAATCAGTTATTTTCACTTTATTCTTTTCATGCATTGAATTACAATGATAGATTTATTCATGCCAAACCATTCTTTCATTTCCAAATAATTTTTTTTAAAAAAAGCTTTACTTACAACTTTTAGAATGTAGAATATCTTTATTAAGGATATCTTAAAATACAAAAATCACAAAACACACAGAGAAAAGCTAATAAATTTGACATTCAACTTAAAAATTTCTGCCTAAATATATATCCTAATTCTAATCAAACATTTGGACCTAACTTCCAGTTCATAGGAAATAGAAGAGAAGACACCATGAAGTTACCACCAAATAATTCCCCAAATCTGAAACATTCTGTGAAATATTCTGGCCTGAACTCTTCAAAAAGTCAATGTCATTAAAAAAAAAAAAAAAAAAGAGGTGGGATGGATGGTTAAGAAATTCTTCTAGATTAAGAAAACAAAATGACAACAACATGCGAGGCCTGGACCTTGAGTTTGGGTTTAAAAACAAAATCCACACCTAAAAATGACATTCCTGAGACAATCAGGGAAATTCAAATATTGACTATGTGTTATATATTATAGGATTATTGTTACTTTGTTAAGTGATCTCTACGCCCAGTGTCGGGCTGCAACTCCTGACCCTGATATGGAGCTGCATGCTGTACCAACAGAGCCAGCCAGGAGCCCTTATTATTAATTGTCTCAAGTGTGATAATAATATTGTGGTTAAACAGGATGCTTGCATTTTAGGAAAGCATGGTGAAATACTGAAAAGTGAAAGGTCATGATATTTTCAACTTACTTACAAACCGTTCAACAACAAAGAGTTATTGGCTGTTAAATCTGGATGGAAGGTATATGGATGTTCACAGTTTTGTGTTTCTATATATGTATGAAGCTTTTCATATTACAAAGTTGAGGGGAAATTCATAACTTGTACTCTTCCAAGGGCATCAATAGGAAGGTGAAAAAATTAGCCACAAACTGAGAGAATATGTTCATAACATCTCATGGTAATAATGGATTAGTATCCACAGTCCATAAAATTCTGTAAGAAGAAGACAGTAACTTCACATAAAACGGGGAAAAGACATGTAAAACTTTTCAGAGGGAGCCATCAGGAATTAATAAAACACATATGAAAAAAATGCTCAACCTTGTTAGCATTTAGGAAATGCAAATTTAAATACTGAGATTTCCACTTGGGCCAAAAAGAAAGTGACAGGACCAGGATTTACCTTCCCCATTTTAAACAAAAAAAACCTGTACAAAGTATATACTACATAGTTTTTCAGACACTGGACAGCAGCCAGTGCAGGACAGTGATTCTTGAGAGAAGGAAAACAAACAAGAAAGCGACAATTGCCTGAGCTGATGTGCAATTTCCACACTGTAGGACTATGACAGGGATGTGATTCGAAAGAGCTTGGGAGTCTCCGGGAGGAGGAGAGTTGGCGGAGGCAAGATGAAGTTTGTAGGGCAGAATACTGGAAAAAGGAGGGAACTACAGAGGGAAGAGTTCCAGATCTGCAGAGGGTTTGCCCGAGTCTTCAGCTGAATATTCATTGGTGTATACACACGAGGAAACCACCCAAAGGTGGGAAAGAACCACCAGGAGAGAGTAGGCAGCACAACCTGGGAGTTCATATAGGGCTCAAAATAGTTCTTGTTCCCAATAGCCAGAGAGGAGAAATCTCCGAAGAGACTAAGCAAAGGGGAGATTATTCAGAAGGGTATTACCTCAGTAGCGGGCCACATTAGCCCGAAAAGGTCTTCTGGTTCTACCTCATTACACTTAAAAGCAAGCTATAAAAGGATCAGACTGTTTGCAAGTAACTTAATTATGTTCCAGAGAAAGCTCAACATATTTAAAGGAACCCAAAAACTCTAGTATGCAGCAATGTAAAATCTAAACATTACCAGGCATGCAAAGTAAATCACAACTTAATAATGGGTGGGGGAAAAAAATCAACCAACAGAGACAGACCGGAAGTGATACAGATGACAGAATGGCCAAATACATTAGAACAGCTATTATTAATGTACTCCAGGTGTTAAAAAAAAAAATGGAGGAAAGCATGAGCCTGTTAAGGAAAAGCACGGAGGATATAAAAAAGACCCAAATGGAACTTCTAAAATTAAAATATTGTATCTAAGGTGAAAAATACATTGGATGGGATTAACAGAAGATCAGATACTTCAGGAGAAAAGATGAATGAACTTGAGGACACAGCCATGGAAACTATTCAATTTATGAAATAGGAGAAAAAGACTTCACCCAAATGCAGCATCAGTATAATGTGTGACAACCTCAGATGGCCTAACATACAAGTCACTGGAGTCCTGGGAGAGGAGTGAGAGGAGGGGAGGGACAGAAAAAAGTAACTGAATAAATAATACCCACAGCATTTCCAAATTTGGTGAAAATCATAAACCCGTAGGTAAACAGCCCCAGCAGAAGAAACATGAAAAAACTATACCAAGCACATCATAATCAAATTGCACAATAGCAGTGATAAAATGTTAAAAGCAGCGGGCAGCGGTGGGGGGAGGGTGGGAAAAAGCAGCCAGAGAAAAATAACGAGTTACATATAGAAGAACAAATATAAGAATAATAGTAATCTCCTTGCTGGAAACCAAAAGAAGTTACCACTAAGCATCCACTACACTGGTGAAATTTAAGATTGAAACTAAGAAGTGTTCAAGATGGTGTAAAATGAAGGTAACTCACATAGCGCTGGTCTGGGCATAAACTGGTTCAGCCACTGCAGAATATAATTTGGCATTATCTTGTAAAGATGAAGATATCCACACCATATGAGCGAGCAATATCACTCCTGGACACAGAATGTTCCCGGCAGCACTGTTTGCAACAGCAAAACCAAAAACAAACCAACAACTCCAAATGTTCATTAACAGAAGAATGGGAGAGTTGTGGTCTATTCATATGATGCAATAAAGCAATAAAAATGAATGATTCTCTAAAGAAATACTAAGTTGAAAAAGCAAGTCACAGAAGTAAACATACATTATGCCACATATAAAATTCAAAAACATACAAAATTTAACTTTTTATTTTTTAATACATACATTGTTGTAAAACTGTAACAAGCAAGAGAATGACAAATACAAAATTCAGAATAATCATCACTTGAGGAGAGAGCACAAAGAGGGTTTCTAAAATGCAGGTGATCTTCTATTTCTTAAGCTGGCTCATGGGCACACAAATACTTACTATTCTTTATACCTTATATATACATGTCTGTGAATTTTTAAGTATGAAATACTTCATTTAAAAAAAAGAGTGGGAAATGTGAAAGACTTTAAAAATGAAGACTACTGTTTATGAATAACAATAAAATTAGTGTAAAAAAGTATACCCAAAAAAATGTTCAGTTCTTTATATAGTCTTTCTGTGCCCTATACAATCAGTATCAATTGAAAAGGGCCATAACCCTAGGATGAAAAAAAAATAATGAGCAGAGTCTTTAAGGGCTTTGACACAAAATCTGAATATCTGAGGCTCTACATTAGACAACAGTAAATACATTAGCCACTCATGTCTGATTCTTCATTTTTCATCTGTACTTAGATTTTTCTTTATCTTTGGATTTCTTGGGACTCCTACTTCGGTCTCTCTTTTTACTCCGTTCTCTTTCATAGGGGTCGGTCTGGTATTTGGATTTGTGACTATTACTGTAGTGGCCGTCCCTTTCTCGAGATCGGCTACGACTTCGGTTTTGAGGTCGGTCTCTCTTTTCACTCTTTTGTTTCTCCCAACAGCTTTCTTCTTCTTCATAGTGACCAAACCCCATCTCCCTGTAGATATCCTGTCAAAGGAATGGAGAGAGAGTTACAAGTGAATCCGTAAAATAATCATTTTGTAGGTAGTCAATTGATAAAACTCAGAAAGTCTACCATACCAAGCAGCTGTAACAGCTCAAATCTGAACACTACCACTAATGCTGAGAATCTTCTAAATTAGCAAAAATAACTCAGAAAGACTTAATCATTTTTCTTATCAATCTCATTGCTTTCTATCTACTACTTCAGCTGAACTGAAGGATCAGATCCCAAAACAAAGAACTGAAATCACCCAACTGAAATCAGAACAAGTGTTTAGAGAAAATCACAATACCAAGAATTCTGGCTGTGGCTAGTCATCTTTCTACCTCCCCCTTCTCTACTCCCCAACTGATCTGCAATGGAATTACTAAAACTCCCATAAAAACCTTAAAAAGAAGACATTTAAATAACAGCCAGAAGAGGTTTTAGACAAGTCAATCAGTCTAAAAAGAAAACAGATACTGCATACTTTGGTCTGAGTGATTATTTTTATTTTTTTATTTTTATTTTTTTAAGATTTTATTTATTTATTTGACACAGAGAGATCACAAGTAGGCAGAGAGGCAGGCAGAGAGAGAGAGGGGGAAGCAGGCTCCCTGCTGAGCAGAGAGCCTGATGTGGGACTCGATCCCAGGACCCTGAGATCATGACCTGAGCTGAAGACAGAGGCTTAACCAACTGAGCCACCCAGGCGCCTGAGTGATTATTTTTAAAGTGTTTATTTTTTAATAGCTTCTCTCCAAATCTTTAATATATTTCCCTTGTTTACATTAGGCTGATATATGTGTTTTACTAAAATCATTTCTTGGGATGCCTGGGTGGCCTAGTCGGTTAAGCATCAGACTCTTGATTTTGACTCAAGTCCCGATGTCATGAGTCAGGAGACGGAGACTGGTGTCAGGCTCCACCCTCAGAGGGGAGTCTTCTTGAGAGTTTCTCCCGCTGTCCCTCCCTGCTCACATGCATGCACTCACTCTCTAATAAATAAGTCTTAAATAAATAAACAAATAAATAAAATCCTTTATTTACATATTTCTTAAAAATGAGTTAAGAAACAATGGGCCAACAGAGTAGATACATTAAATTCTTTTTTTTTTTTTCTTTTTTAGAGGGGGAGAGAGAGACAGAGACAGAGAGAGGAGAGGGGCAGAGGGAGAGAATCTGAAGCAGGTGAGCCACCTAGTGCCCCTACATTCTATTCTTACTAAGTAACAGTAATAATTTTCCTATCTGAAGAGAGCTAGTTACAACAATTCTATTTCTCTTTGTATTCTATCCCTAATTAAAATGAGTATCTCAGGGGAGCCTGAGTGGCTCAGTCTGTTGAGCATCTGACTATTGATCTCAGCTCAGGTCTTGATCTCAGGGTTGTGAGTTCAAGCCCCACCTTGGACTCCACTCTGGGCATGGAGCCTACTTTAAAAAAATAAATAAAATAAAATGAGAATCTCAGCAAGTGGCTGAAATCTAAAAAGAGACCAGAGCCAATGCTCTTTCAAGAGACAGTTCATAAAATTCAACTTCCTTAAAAGATTTCTCTCAGAGGAAAGCAAAATCCTAAGGATTGAGTTCCCAAGGGTCCCAACTCTATCACCACAGACATTATTATAGTAGATGTAAATGTCAAGGTTTCAAATCTAGAGTGATGAATACCCATGGTTAATAACTGGGTTTTAAGGATTCATAATTATTCATAATTATTCCATATATTGTCTAGACACTGTACCTTACACCTGGCATGGAGACTGCAGCACGTGAAAATAGATCTAACAGGATTGTTATAATCAGTGTTTGTGGAATACAACTTTATAAGCCATTTCATGATTTCCTGCACAATCCCAATAGTTCTTTTCACTCTATAAAGTCCCAGAGGAATGGTTTAACTCTTTAACAACTACTTCCGAGCAATATATGACATCCCTAGATAAAAGAATTTTTTGTGCTTCCTTTAACATACACAAAGTGTAAATATCTATGTACTATTCTCTCTGTCTACTTAAGTCCTGTATTAGATGAGGTAACAAACTTCTAAAATGGAGAGACGGCTAACAGATACAGAACTATAAAATCTTCAGTAATTATACAAATAGGCACTTAAGTGCTTTGAGTGTTTAAAATACAACAGAAAGAGATAAAAGATTATACAGTACTTAATTCTCTGAAAAACTTGATGAAACTGAAAATCTGAAATGCACTGAAACCTTAAAACCTCTCCTACTTGGGGCACCTGGGTGGCTCAGTTGTTACGCATCTGCCTTCTGCTCAGGTCATGATTCCGCGTCCTGGGATCGAGTCCCACATTGGGCTCCCTGCTCAGCAGGAAGCCTGCTCCTCTTTATCCTACTCCCTCTGCTTGTGTTCCCTCTCCCCGTCAAATAAATAAAATCTTAAAAAAAAAAAAAAAAAAGCCTTTCCTACTTGGAGTATTTTTCGAAGCTACACTAAAGTTTGGCAGTTCTAGGTTCAAAATGGTCTTTGTTATTTAAGAGAGGTGTCAAACAAGAAATAATCTTGAGATTAGATTTCCCAGGGAAGGTTTCATAGAGAAGTTGGGACTTGAGATTAACCTCAATGAATGAGCAGGTTTGGCTGCAGATGGGCTGCAAGAAGGCTCATGCACGGAGTGGAAGTGAAAACTAAAAAGGAAGACTCAGCACCATGTGCACGAAGGGGAAAAGGTCAGGAGGCTGGATGAAGCCATATTAGAATAGACCTTTAAGTGTGTGCTAGCACAGTGCTAAGTATTTCTGGAATACAATATTACCCTCATTCTAGAAAATAAGGAAAGTGAGACTCAAGAGATCTATACAGGGTGGAGAAAATTTAACTGATTAGTCACTTGACATACAAAATTGAAAAGGGGGTGGTAGAGAACAATGAAAAACCCCATACCTGACTGAATCAATATAATGTTAAAGTTCTAGCTCTCTCATTAAACTATAAAAGGCCACAGGCCTGTGGGGTCAAAATCTTTACATCTAAGGGAAAGGCAATGAATTAGATGAGCTGTCAGCCCTCTCCAGTGCAGACTTTAAAAAATTCTATCATTTTATACCCTTAAGTCGTAAGACAAAATGACAAAACTAGCATGTGGCTAAAAAGGAAAGAAAGAAACACCACAAAATAGCCAATTTATTTATTTTTTTAAGTGGCCAATTTAAAGCAATCACCTTAACCTATCCAATGATTTCATATAAAGCAGTCCAAAAAAATCTAAACTAAAAACTATCCTTGCTCAGGTCTCTAGGACCAAATCAAAGATTTTAGTTAAGTCTAAATCACTAAAATAACATTAACTGATTAAAATGACAGCAAAAACAGAGTCCCCAGTTATAAGAAAATAACCACTTATGAAAGCCACAGAGGAGAACTGACAACCAGGATGCATCCTCTCCGCCAGGCAACCCACAGCCCAAAACTCACTTCCCGAAACTCCAGTAAAACCCAAACCTCAACAACATAGTAACCATCTCTGGAATTAAGACACAAGGTGGAAAAATTAAACAGAGAAGTTTTCAAATTGAACAGTGAGGCTGTCAATCAATACAAAACAAAGAATTTGAAGAAATAAGTTAAAACATTCTTAGGAAACTAGGCTCACCAAGCAAAATACCAACAAACAGGAAAATCTGAGCTACACTTGAGCATGACCTAGTACTGAAAATTCCCTTTAAAGATTATATTTTTGAGACTGAAATCAAAAGGATAAAAATCAGAATAATAAGACAAAAAAATGGGCCCACTAAAATCTTAAATACAGATGCTATTTCATTGGGAAGAAAAAGAAAATTAGTGTACTTGTATTATTAAATCAAAGTACAAAACAAAAAAACATTTGCTTTGAGGGGAGAAATAAGTTAAGAGATGATTATTTGGAACTTAACAATTTTATAACTGCCAAGTAATTTAATATTATTTTTTTTAATTCTAACATTGCCCCCAAAAACCACTTAATGGCTTTTACTCCATGCCAAAAAAGAAAAATATTTTCTATTGTAAAGTTTTAAGTAATCAAACAGCAGGATAAAAAAGATGTACAAAAAGAAGGGGGAAACACACACTTAAAATGCAGCCAGATTTTGGATTATTTAGACCTCTGGTTATTTCAAATACACCAATATGTATCTCACACCTAAATTCACTGAAAATTCAATGTACAAGTACAGGATGAGAAGCCATAGCTAAAAGCAACAGGCAGCACAGTGGTCGGGGGTGATGCAGGGGGTGGAGATAAGGAATTCTAGTGGAAAACGTGCTAAATATTCATAGAAATGTGATGTAGCCACCATTTCAAAAGACTGGGGTGGTCTTAGCCTAAACTAATACAGTACAAAAATTAAGAGGGAGACATGCCAGTTAGATCACACTGGAATATTACACGAGGAGACAAATTTTATTAGGATAGCAACAGAATTTAGGAGAGAAAACTGTCAGAATGTACTCGAGGTCAGAGCAGCAGCAGAGTGGCTAGGAGTGCAAGTCTGGATTTACACTGTGGCTCTGCTACTCATCAGCTCTGAAAAACCAGGGCAAGTCACTTAAACTCTTCAGTTTTCACCCTCTCTTGTAAAATGGGGAAAATCGTATCCACCTCACATTGTCAAGCACACAGATGCCACTAGCTGTCACTGAGGCATGTGCGTCTTAGTTGGGAGAACTGAGTAACAGAGGAAAGGTGTGACTTACACGCTTACAGCGGCGCATTAAAGATGGGACTCTTTAAATAGCAAAAAGGCGGGGCGCCTGGGTGGCTCAGTGGGTTAAAGCCTCTGCCTTTGGTTCGGATCATGATCCCAGTGTCCTGGGATCAAGCCCTGCATCAGGCTCTCTGCTCAGCAGGGAGCCTGCTTCCCTTCCTCTCTCTCTGCCTGCCTCTTGGCCTACTTGTGATCTCTGTCTGCCAAATAAATAAATAAAATCTTTTTTAAAAATTTAATAAATAAATAAATGAAAATAAGTATCTTTTAAAAAAATAAAAATAATAAAAAATAAAGTAAAAAAAAAACTTCAATAGCTATAAGCACTATCCATAACACTAGGTGATAAGTTAAAATGACAAATGAGCACAACCACACTTGCTTCTGATGGGAGTAAGTGTCCACAGGTTCAGAAATCACTCGTTTCACAATATGGAACTGAATGATATATATTAAGTTACTCTGAAGACAATCTTTTACCATTTGTGATCTATATTCTTGAACACTCAAGTCCCTTAACTCAGAGAAACCATTCTATGTACTAGAGTTAGGAACATAACCACCCTGTTCAGAACTATATCCGCACCCCCTATATTATGCCACTAAGAAATAATTTACAGAGGGATGAAATATTTCTCTCTCCAGCTAAGGCTGGACATTACAAGTACCTGGTTGGTATTTCTGATTGGCATGTAGTCCTCATCTTCTTTTTCTTCAGAGCAGTGACGAGTTTTCTTCTTGTGTTTTTTACTTGTGTGTGAATGACTTGATTTTGAATCTTCTGCTTGCTCATCTAGCACAAGATCATATTTTGCACTGCAGCAACTAGTTAAGGACAGACATGAGAACTGACACTGATAATACAACAAAATGTAAGAATCTGGTAAACGAAGGAGGCCATGAGGCTAAAGGTAATTTTTTAAAGCAAAAAGCACCTCACAAGCATAGAACTTATTTCTGAAACAAAACTACTTCATATTTTCTTTCAGGAAAAATGGACAGGACCCTGTCCTAAAGTAAACAATTAACAATTGGCAAGTGAGTGGGGGAAAAAAAAAAAAAACAGGGGGCAAAGAAACCTATATTCACAAATGAAAATTTAAGCAGCCATAAAAAATAAGGAAACTTATTTGTCAATAATGAAAAAAACTTAAACTTAGAAAATGAAGTACATGTTTCACTGGAAAAAGTTAAGATATTATAAACCCCAATGATAGAGGAGCTACAGGAGATAAAAGACATTCATGTGACCCCTCTTTTCAAGTATTAATTAGTTCAATTCTATAGGAGAAAATTTAGCAAGGCCTCACAACAGCCATATTTAAATTGAAGGAAGAATTTATAAAAGGTTAAAATAAGTTAAATAAAGGTATACATAACAATTACTTTTTGTAACAGAAACTGAGAGTAACAAAAGCCTAGTAATAAAGACATTCTTAAATATACTGTAGAACTTCAACAAGATATATTATTACAAAGAAGTTATTAGCAATGATAAATGAATGTTACAAAAACACCCAGAAAAGTGACTATGAAAAATTAAAAGTGGAAAAAGCTTGAAATAAAAATTATCTATACCATATGGTAATCATAACTTTACAAAACATAAAAGATCAGGGCGCCTGGGTGGCTCAGTGGGTTAAAGCCTCTGCCTTCAGCTCAGGTCATGATCCCAGGGTCCTGGGATCGAGCCCCGTGTCGGGCTCTCTGCTCTGCAGGGAGCCTGCTTCCTCCCCTCTCTCTCTCTGCCTGCCTCTCTGCCTACTTGTGATTTCTCTCTCTGTGTCAAATAAATAAAATCTTTAAAAAAAACAAAAAAAAAAAAAAAAAAAACAAAAAAAACATAAAAGATCAAGATTTGAAAGAAACAATGAGAAAACTATCATTTGTCTAGGTAAACTGTGAGTGGATTTTTTTTTCTTAGTTGAAGTGTAGCTGACATACAATATTGTGTTAGTTTCAGGTATACAACACAGTGACTCCACATTTACAGACGTGAGTGCATCCTGTCTTAACTTCATATAAATGTGTTATTTTTTAAGGATTTTTAAATTTTTGGGGCGCCTGGGTGGCTCAGTGGTTAAAGCCTCTGCCTTCGGCTCAGGTCATGATCTCAGGGTCCTGGGATCGAGGATCTGTGATCTGTCAAATAAATAAAAAAAAAAAAAATCTAAAAGGATTTTTTAGTTTTTTATTTGACAGACAGAGATCACAAGTAGGCAGAGAGGCAGGCAAAGAGAGAGGGGGAAGCAGGTTCCCCGCTGAGCAGAGCCTGATGCGGGGCTCGATCCCAGGACCCTGAGATCATGACCTGAGCTGAAGGCAGAGGCTTAACCCACTCAGCCACCCAGAAGCCCACACATAAATGTGTTATAAAAGTTATGGTAATGTGTTTTAATTCAGTAATGGTAATGTAATTTAATTCTAATATACTATTATGTTTTGGAATAAGAAAAAATGCAAAACTGCTGCACTCTCTGTTGAAAATAATCTCAAATTCTAAAATAGTATCTGAGGAAGGCTGACAAGGGCCAGAATAGCGGTTTTCAAAAAAACAGCTTCGGAGGAAGCCCAACATGCGAGCTGTTTTAGGGGCATGTGCAACTAGAGGAATGGCAGACACTCAGGACTAGCGTTGTTAGGTCTGTTTTAACAACGCCTAAGCCCTATGCCTTCCTCTGGGGCATCTCACTTCTACGTAACATTGAACAGGCTTGGCTTTTCACAAGATGACTAAAGACAGCCAGTCAGCCTGCACCATATCCTATTCCTACTTCATTATCTCTAACTTCTTTTCTCCTTTATATTACATTACACTGCTTCCAGAGTAGCTTCTGGAGCCTCTCCTTTTCAGGTACGGATCCAACAGCCCTTGCCCAGGATCTCATTTCCTGTGCTGCTGTACACATGCAGCTCCTTCAGTCCAAAATCCATTTAGTGCATCACAGCCAGCATTTTGTAATAAGGTAGAATAGAAAACAGAATACATGGCACCTAATAAAAATACCACGGCATTTCTGTTTCAATTATGTGTGCATGTGAATGGCTATAACCTGCTTCCCTCTCTCTCTGCCTGCCTCTCTGCTTACTTGTGATCTCTGCCTGTCAAATAAATAAAATCTTTTTTTTAAAGATTTTATTTATTTATTTGACAGACAATGATCACAAGTAGGCAGAGAGGCAAGCACAGAGAGAGGAGGAAGCAGTCTCCCTGCCAAGCAGAGAGCCCGACGTGCAGCTTGATCCCAGGACCCTGAGATCATGACCTGAGCCGAAGGCAGAGGCTTCAATCCACTGAGCCACCCAGGCGCCCCAAATAAATAAAATCTTAAAAAAAAAAAAAAAATCCAGTTGCTCAGTCCTTTTCACATGCTGAAAACCACATGGGGCTAGTAGCTACACTGGAGGGTAATATTTTCCACCATTGTAGAAAGTTCTAGTGGACAGTACTGGGCTACAGATTTATTCTCAAACATGCCTGGTTTCTTTAACTTTCAGTAATCTATCACCTTGAATTTAAAACATTTTATGACTACATATTCATTCTTTTCAGCCTGAACTACTTACCTCTATGAGAGAAAAGACAAAAGATATCGCCTTGTATTTTATACTTGATGCTTGTGTTCCTTTTATTTGCCCTACACATCTGCCAGCTGCAGCTATTAATGGTTAGCTTAAATTTATTTTTTTTACAGATTTTATTTATTTATTTGACACAGAGAGACACTGAGAGAGAACACACGCAGGGGGAGTGGTAAGAGAGGAAGAAGCAGGCTTCCCGCTGAACAGAGACCCAGATACAGGGCTCGATCCCAGGACCCTGGGATCATGACCTGAGCCGAAGGCAGCAGCTTAACGACTGAGCCACCCAGGCACCCCAGTGGCTAGCCTAAATTTAATTTCAAAGATTTGTTAAATAAATCTCAAGTGTATTCTATCCAGGCCTTTTATAATTTTAATATTTCAATCACATCCGCCCTAATGTTCATCTTTTTAGACTAAATCTTTGTTTACTGTTTGGTGTGCCTGCATGAGAAAGCTTCCTCCTCATGTCAGTACAATTCAGACTTTATCCACCTCTTGTGCCTCTTATGCCTTACAATGCTTTATGCATTATAGACAGTCAACACATTTTTTAAAATGAGTATATAATAAGTCAACCTGATATTCATCTTTCCTTGATGAATACTTGGAAAAGAAATGTCTAAGACAATGTGGGAAAAGAGAATCCCTAAAACACCAACAGAAATTAGGAAACAAAGAAACCATTTACCAGAAAGAATCACAAAATGATCACTTTCGCAATGTGTAGAGTGATAGATTTATAATGAGAGTATCAATGAACAAATTAAAATGACATAATGTAAATAGTATGTTTCATTGATTTTTACTTGTCTCAACCTAAAAGTTGGAAGAACCTAAATTAAATGGTCAAGTCAATGGATTTTTTTAATCCTATAAAAACCAACTCTTGCATACAAAATGAGCCCAATAAATAGTCGTTGCTGGACTGACAATGTACTAAGCAGAAAGAAGCAACCTAATCATGTAAGAGAACAACAGGATTTTATTAATCTACATATTCACCATCTCCAAAGAAGTTAAATATTATGCAAAAGGTTAACACCAAGAATTTAGCGTACCTATATGAAGAAAATTTCTGAGTATGAGAAATTTAAAACATTACAATTATATACAAAATATGACTCTTACCTAAGATTTCAGAATAAGTGCTAATCTTAACCTAAGAGTAAGGAGGGAAAAGAATTAGGCCAGAGATTTTTTTCAACCCTAACCTTCTTCATACATTAGAGAATACACCAGAGAAAGAAAAGTATATGTAAGATGGTGAAAAAGGACTACAATAATCTAAATGATGTCTTCACAAACCACCAGATTTAGAAAACTTGTCTTCTACAGACTGTGACTTTTTTAACATATTACACAGTACTCTACTGTGTAGATGTACAGAGTAGATGGTCTATCCACAGCGACCAACTGGTTCTTGTAAAGGATACTCCTGCTTGGGCTTTACTTTATCTTTCAAAACTAAATTAGACGGTTTATCCTGTTCTTTTTCATACTCCTTGAAATCACTCTTGGTATATTTCCCACCTATTGATTAAAAAAAAAGAAAAAAGAAAAAAGACTTAGTAAGAAAACTCAAATAATTTATTGAAGAACAAAAACTAATTTGTAAGACATATAATATATCAGCTATTTTGTAAGTGGCATATATATTGGCAGGCAGAAAAAGGCTGAGAAGAAAACAAAAGAATAGTAATTCATTCTCCATTACTATTTTAAATGTAATCAGATACCCATTTTGCTAAGTAGCTGTACATTGCCACCTAACGATGTGTGTGAGTATTACAACATCAAACTTTAAAATTCTCAATTACCAAGAGAATACATTCACTGGGAAATAACGCAGTATTTAAGTAGAGCCATTAACTCCATGAGAAATTTAGGTCCAAAGGAAACTGAGGGCTTGAGACTGGAGTCTGAGATCTGAGAGGCTTAGAAGTTTGGAATAAGTGAGGCTTTAAACTTCTCTGATCTGTCATAAGAGACATGGACCAAAATCTCAACAGAGCACCAAGCAGATAGCACGACATCAGGAATGTACACAGACATTCACTAAAGGGTGTGAAAAGGGAGCGTCCCTCCCAAGTGCCAAAAATGAAATCAACAATCCCTTCAGAAAAACAGGACCTACTGTTATGTCTTGACTGGCCTTCACTGGCAGGGCCAGGAAAAAGCATCCTATGCAGCCCCTCTACTCCCAAGTTGAAAAATATATGTATAAAATATACATACTTCCTTTTTTAAAAGAAAAAGCTATAAATTTACATAAAACCTACATGGGAATAAAAATATGAAATAAGAGGAAATTCTAACATAAAGTAAATATATATGTATGCATGTTCAAAGAATATATGTGGAAAATAATACAAGAACAGATAAGAGCAGTTACCTCTGGGAAGGGAAACTGGAAAGATGAGGGGCAGGAATGGAAGGGAGAGTTTTTTACACCACCTTTTCAATTTTGTACCACATGACAACTAAAACAAACTTCGAAAAAAACTTAAAAGAGTTTTGCTCCTAGGAGAACCAAGCCACCACAACCACCAAAATCATTACTTTGCAAATATGCCGCATTTGCAATGGGTAATTATAATTTATAACACAAAGATAGTGAATATAGTCACCATCAGCTTACATACACAAATACACACTCACACACACTCCCCTAGTACCCTAGATTCTTGTTATCAGCTACATGAAACCATAAATGGCAGAAGTTCCATCAGTGAACTTTTCTCCTAATAAACAGCACTAAGGCAAAGGAGGTACAGCACACACACACACGCACACACACGCATGCACATACATCCACAGTGAATAGAAACAAAGGAAGCTGAACAACATACCTTTTCCTTTCCATTTAACCTTTGCAACAGACTGGCTAAAATCCACATGTATTCTTCTGTCATCTATAAGTACATTGTCCATTTTGAAGAACGCTTTCTCACAATCTTCTTCCTGATAGTAATTATAAAAACTCAAGCATAAATCTTTATGGGAAAGATTTCTGCAGCGAGAACAAATATTGAAAATATCACACGTCTGTTGTTATGAACACTAATTTTGAGTGCCTGTCACACCCCAGGTGCTGCTGCACGTTCTGCATCTATGGGCTCAGTTAACTCTGATAACAAGCGTATGAAGTATTACCTACCATTATCGCCATTTTCTCGAAGAGAACACATATGTTTAGAAAGGTACGGAAGTTGCCAAAGGTCAGCTGGCAAAGGGGAGGGCCATGATTTGAGCTGAGGCAGTGTGACTGTAGTGGACATACATACGCTTACAAACTGTGCTGTCCACGTCCCTTCACAAACCCTTTCATTCAAAACCCAAAAATATTCTGAAAGATGAAAGCTGTTGTTATAAACTTGGTGTTAAAATCCATTTGACAACAAAATTGGACCCAACAGAAGACCGTGGCCTTGACTTATTCCACTTAGTGTGAATATGCATTAGTTTCAGTGCAGAAATATTCTCTGAATGATTATGGAGTGCTGACCCAGAAGAGTATTATATAGTCCATAGACGTGTGTGTAGACACACACACATACACACTTTACCTTTCTAAGTTCTGAAAAACCTGAAATCAGAAACTTAGCTACTCCCAAGGGTGTGGATAATGGACTGTGGGCCGGAGATACCAAGGTCTGTGTTACATAAAGATTCTTCCTGTCAGCAACTTCGCAAACCCTGTATCTCCATTTCTGACATCTGAAGACTAGAAGTGATGCATTTCAACCCAGCGCTGAACAAGTATCTCCTATATTCCTGGAAATATATATATATGTATATATATATTTTATTTATTTGACAAGAGAGAGATCACAAGTAGGCAGAGAGGCAGGCAGAGAGAGAGGGGGAAGCAGGTTCCCTGCTGAGCAGAGAGCCCAATGTGGGCCTCGATCCCAAGTCCCTGAGATCATGATCTGAGCTGAAGGCAGAGGCTTAACCGAGCCACCCAGGCACTCTGGAAACATATTCTTTGGTGGTGTGCTCACAACTTACTAGAGACAATTCAGAGAAGAAGATTTAAAAAAAAAAACAACTAGTTATAATTTATTTATTTACCATGTATGTCAAGAGTTAAATGGATTATAAACTGCATAAAGATACAAAAAAGCTTTATTTATCTCTGTACTACATCATTTAGAACATCATCTGGCGCATGATAGGCAATCAGCGTATTTCTTTTTTTAACCCACTGAGCCACCCAGGCGCCCCATCTTTTTTTAAGTAACCTTTACACCCAACATGGGGTTCAAACTCATGACCCAAGAGTCGCATGCTCTACTGACCAAGCCAGCCAGACGTCCCAACAATCAATGCATGCTTGATGAATCTATATACTTGGACAGGCATAATTGCATCACTACACCATTTCCCTAAAGAGAAAGTTCTCAGATACTTCACACTTATGTAGGCACCTGATTTATGACAAAGATGGCACTGCCAAGCTGTGTGAATAGGAAAACCTTTTTAATAAACTATGAGTCACCTTGCTATCCAATGTAAGAAAAAATGAAATTTAATATGATACACATAACACTCAAAAATCAACTTACAGATCTAAACGGGAAAGATAATTTCACAGCAAACCTTCTAAAGGTAACACTGAAGAATATTCTCATGACTGTGGGGTAGGCAAAGCTTTTAAAAACTAGCCGTAAGAAAAATATTGACAAACTGAACTAAAAATCAGAAATTTCTGCTTATCCAAAGTTGCCATTAGAAATGGCGAAAAGGCAAATCTATAGAGAAGATACTTGTAACATGTACAACTAAAAAATGAGCTTATATCCAGAAAATGTAAACAATCCTTATAAATCAAGAAAAAGGCAGCCAAACACCCAATCAAAAAGTGGGAAAGTCTTCACAGTTACTTCATTTAAAAGAAAAAGGACAGAGGTGCCTGGGTGGCTCAGTGGGTTAAGGCCTCTGCCTTCAGCTCAGGTCATGATCCCAGAGTCCTGGGATCGAGCCCCGAATCGGGCTCTCTGCTCGGCGGGGAGCCTGCTTCCCCTCCTCTCTCTCTGCCTGCCTCTCTGACTACTTGTGATCTCTGTCTGTCAAATAAATAAATAAATAAATAATAAAAAATAAAAAATTAAGAAAAAGGACATCCAAATGCAATAATCATATGAAAGGGGGCACAACAAAGGAAATGCAAAAAAAGCCATCATTAAGATACCACTACACACTCACTAGAATGGATAAAAATGTAAGACTGATCAAACTAAGAACTGGTAAAGATACAAGATGACAGGGACTCTCACACATTGCTAATGGAAGTGAAAATTAGTATAACCACTTTGGAGAAAAAAAAAAGTATAACCACTCTAGAAAACTGACTGAAATAATCTACTATACCCACAACTATCCTATGACCTAGTAATTCACTCATAGGTACATACCCAACAGAAATGCATATATATGTACACCAAAACATATGAAAGAAATAGTTTACCATAGAACCATTCATAATGACTCAAAACTACAAAGGACCCAAGTGTCCATAACAGCTGAATAGAAATCTAAATTGTTTTACATACACATAATAAAATACTATATGGCAACAAAAATCCATATACACACAATGAAATACCATGTCAATGGAAATTAACAAAAAAGGTTAACAAAAGCTACATGTAATCGGGGCACCTAGATGGCTCAGTGGGTTAGAGCCTCTGCCTTTGGCTCGGGTCACAATCCCAGGGTCCTGGGATCCGGACCCGCATCAGGCTATCTGCTCGGCGGCAAGTCTGCTTCCCCACCACCCCCCTGCCCTGCCTGCCTCTCTGCGTACTTGTGATCTCTGTCTGTCAAATAAATAAATAAAATCTTTAAAAAAAAAAAAGCTACATGTAACAATATATAAATCTTACAAATATAACACTTAAGCTAAAGATGCTGGAGACAAAAACACGTACTGTGTTTACATTTATATTACATTTACTATATTATACTATATATTATGTTACATTTACTATATTAAAATTAGACAAAACAGGTCTATGATGTTAGAAGTAGCAGTGATACAGGAGGGCGTCTGGAATTCTTCTAAGTTTTTTTCTTCTAATCGCAGTGCCTGATATACAGAAGGTATTTGATAAATGTTCTGGAATAACTATCAGTTGGAAGGAGCTACAACTGGACACACATCGGTCCAAAGCTGCTTAAAGAAATGACACAGCCTCTGATAGTGGCTAAAAGCAATAGGAACAGAGTCAGACTTTTCTAAATTCAAATCCCAGCTATGACATTCACTAGGGGCATGATTTTAATCAAGTCACATGACTACTATATGTCTCAGTTTACTTATTTGGAAAAGGAGGAAAGTACCTATCTCATAGAGTTGTGAGGGTTAAATGCAGGTCAAATAATATAATGCCTGACTTAAAGAAAGTTAGCTGAGTGACATAAGCTATCATATTATAGATACTATTTAATCCAATATTCAAGTTGAATTTATAAGGAGGGTAATGCCTAGAAATAAGAGTTCTATACAAACTGACAAACACCATAAAATAGGTGGTCAGTGACAGAACTTTGGCTAGTATCTAGAACTTTATACTCAGCCCAGTTCTCTATTACTCAATTATGGATCTACATAAACAATGCTGAAAAATCATTTATACAATGTGAAGGACTTCACCTAAAACTTTAAAGTTTCAAAGATACATAAACTCAGACTGCACCTGACCCTCATGTAAAGGTATACATATTAACACCAAAAGATGTTAAATTTAACCTCTATTTGAATATATAAAATTATCTTTCTTGGGTGCCTAGAGAAAGGGTAAACTAATTTTCTAATTTCAGAGACTACAGAGTTCTATAAGTTTTCACATTTTAACACTATATAAGAACAAAATAAATATAAACTTGAAGAATGTATATTATGACCTACCTTTTCAAATTCAATAAAAGCATAACAGAGGGATTCTCCTGTCTTCCAATCCCGAATAACTTCACAACTGAAAAAGTTTGGAAAAAGTGACTTTTAAAGAAAAATCATTCACTTTTACTCTTCAAAAGTGAAGAACAAAATAAGCCAGTAATTAAAAGTCAAAGTTAGGGGGTGCCTGAGTGGTTTAGTCAGTTAAGCATCTGCCTTTGGCTCAGGTCAGGATCCCCGGGTCCTGCTCAGTGAGGTGTCTGCTTTTCCTCTGCCTCTCTTTCTCTCACACACATAAATCAATCAACAAATAATCCTTTAAAAAATATATCCTCAAAAAATAACCTTTCATGGGGGCACCTGGGTGGCTCAGTTGGTTAAGTGACTGCATTAGGCTCAGGTCATGATCCCAGGGTCCTGGGATCAAGTCCCATATCCGGCTCCTAGCTCGGCAGGGAGCCTGCTTCTCCCTCTGCCTGGTGTTCCCCCTGCTCATTCTCTCTCCCTGACAAATAAATAAATAAAATCTTTAAAAAAAAAAATAACAACAACACAAAACCTCATTAAAAAAAAGTCAAACCATGGAACTATATTCCTCCAAATTTCTTCAATAACAATTAAAAAAAATAGTTCACTGGTATAGTAACAAAATTATCTCAATTCTCCTCTAAATGCCCAATCTTGGCCTACAGTCCTCAATTTCTAATGCACTGAAGAAAGTATAAGATAAAATTATTTACTTTACTGTGCCAAAAGTAAACCCCTGCTAAAAAACTCTTTTAAGTCATAATTCACTTCTGGTCCAAATGAAGATGAATTATAGAATACCTATGTTACTACAAAATAATGTAGGCACATTCATACATATATACATGTTTAATAAGTTTATGCTTTGTAGTTTTTGAATTTTAATATAAATCAAGCTTTGGGGCACCTGGGTGGCTCAGTGGGTTAAAGCCTCTGCCTTCAGCTCAGGTCATGATCCCAGGGTCCTGGGATCGAGCCCCGCATCGGGCTCTCTGCTCGGTGGGGAGCCTGCTTCCTCCTCTCTCTCTCTGCCTGCCTCTCTGCCTACTTGTGATCTGTCTGTCAAATAAATAAAAATCTTAAAAAAAAAAAAAAATATATATATATATATATATATATAAATCAAGCTTAAATTCAACCCCTAAGTATAGCTATTAGACTTCAATCAAGTAAAAGAGCCAATAAGATGGGAGTTGAAAACCATGCAGCTTGTCCATTTCCTCACATAAGTCTCATTTTATTTTTTTTTATTTTTTTAAGATTTTATTTATTTATTTGACAAAGAGATAGAAAGTACAAGCAGGGGAAGCAGCAGGGAAAGGAAGAAACAGGCTCCTGCTGAGCAGAAAGCTCGATGTGGGGCTTGATCCTAGAACCATGCATGACCTGAGCCGAAGGTAGACACTTAACCAACTGAGCCACCCAGGTGCCCCATAAGTCTCATTTTAAAAACATGAAATGAGGAGAATTGTTCCATTCACTTCTTGTTTTATTTTTTTTTTTTAAGATTTTATTTATTTATTTGACAGACAGAGATTACAAGCAGGCAGAGAGGCAGGCAGAGAGAGAGGAGGAAGCAGGCTCCCCGCTGAGCAGAGAGCCCAATGCGGGGCTCGATCCCAGGACCCTGAGATCATGACCTGAGCTGAAGGCAGAGGCTTTAACCCACTGAGCCACCCAGGCGCCCCCACTTCTTGTTTTAAAGCAAAAATGTGTGTGTTGGAAGTGGGACAATCAGTCAATTATGTGTGTGTGTATATATATGTACTTATGTATATATATTTGTATGCACACATATACATACATATTTTTCTTCCCCACTGTACAAAGATTTATCTGTAAAATCCATCACTACAAAATTCTAGAGTTCACAGAGTCATCAAAAAATGTACTTAGAAAATCACCAATACCTAGCTTTTCTAAATCTCTCACTAACTCTAGAGATTACCTTCTTATTGGTCCAAATCTTGAGAATATTATCTCCAGATCTTCATCAGTGGTCACCGGATTCAGTTTACACACAAACAGCACATTTTCTGGAGGTTTAATATCTGCATCAGGTAGGTCTCCCACCTAAATTATAAGTAAACAAAAATTTAAATCAATTCCTTTGTTGTTTCTTTTCTAAATACCCTATCTAGCCCAAAATGCTGATTTCTCTAAACAACTAAATTTATATTAGAAATCTACTGCAGAAAAAATATATATAAAATAAAAAAAATTTAAAGAAAGAAAGAAATCTACTATAGGCTTAGTAAAAGAAATCTAAGTATGATTTCAAAATGTGAAATTACAGGGGCGCCTGGGTGGTTCAGTGGGTTAAAGCCTCTGCCTTCGGCTCAGGTCATGATCCCAGAGTCTTAGGATCGAGCCCTGCATCAGGCCCTCTGCTCAGCAGTAAGCCTGCTTCCCCCTCTCTCTCTGCCTCCCTCTCTGCCTACTTGCGATCTCTGTCAAATAAATAAATAAAATCTTTTAGGGGCACCTGGGTGGCTCAGTGGGTTGAGCCTCTGCCTTCCGCTCGGGTCATGATCTCAGGGTCCTGGGATCGAGCCCCGCATCGGGGTCTCTGCTCAGCGGGGTTAAAGCCTCTGCCTTCGGTTCGCATCATGATCCCAGGGTCCGAGGGTCGAGCCCCGCATCGGGCTCTCTGCTCGGTGGGGAATCTGCTTCCCCTTCTCTCTCTGCCTGCCTCTCTGCCTACTTGTGATCTCTATCAAATAAATAAAATTAAAAAAAAAATTTTTTTTAATTGGAATTACAATGTTCCTGGTAGTAATATTAATAGCTAATACTTATCTACCTCTGACTTTGTATGAACAACATGCTTGGCACTTCATATACACTACCAACCAATTCTTAAAAAACAACCATGTGGTTTCCATTTTAAAAATGAATAAAGTTAAATTCAAAAATGTTAAATAACTTAAGGCCACATAGCAGTAAGCAACAGAGTTGGGATTTGAACCAAGATCTATCTGGCTTCAAAGTCCCAATTTTATCTCCTATTTTACTTTTTTTAAGTATTTCATCTATTAAAAAAAGAATTTATATAAAGTATATCTAAGTTAAGAAGCATGAAAATAAAAAGCTTAAGAACCAAAATGTCCCCTGATCTCACTATGACTCTGCCTTTCTCCCCAGAATACCGAATGTTCTACTTTTTGGTTTTCTTTTTTGGCCATTCCTCTGCATCTTCAGTTTTCCCACATAAGTATGTATCCCCAGCAATACAGTTTTAGTTTTGTTTGTTTTTAAACTTTTGAAAAATATTATTATCCTGACTCTAGACTTCTGCAGTAGTAATGTCCCATTCTTTCATACTGTTGTTTGATATGAAACGGCAACAATTCCTGGACAGTGTTTCTAGCTTTTTACTCTTATCCTCATTATCATCTTCTACTTTGGCCAAACTGAAGTCAACTTTACAGACAACTATTGCACTGCACAGGGAATTCCACTTCCTACGGAAGAACCGTTGAGGGTGACTGTGGGAGAAAACAATGATGATGGAATTGGTTTCATCGTGGGAAAACTGTATTTCCCATGGATCTTTAGATAAAAAAACAATATTGCTTTATACATATATTCAAAAACTCTGAGATAATTTCTGATAACATTATCATGTAAAATGTCTCCTCTTTAAAACACACTTTAAAAAAATTTTTTTAAAGATTTAATTTATTTATTTGACAGAGAGGTAAGAGAGCACAAGTATATACAGCAGCAGGCAGAGGGAGAGGGAGAAGCAGCCTCTCCGCTGAGCAGGGATCCTGATGTGGGACTCAATCTCAGGACCCTGGCATCATGACCTGAGCCTGAGGCAGCCACTTAAATGCCTGAGCCACCCAGGCGCCCTAAAAAAAATTTGTTTTAATCAGAAACAGTAATAAGCAACAGAGCCAGTATAATCTGCTCAGTGTTTCTGAAGCCTATCAAAAGACGATAATCTGGGGTACCTGGCTGACTCAGTCAGTAGAGCATACAACCCTTGGTCTCGGGATCGTGAGTTCAAGTCCCATGTTGGGCATAAAGCTTACTTTAAAAAAAACTTTTTTTAAAAAAGAAAATAATCTATGTCCAATAAGCAATATCCCAGTATGTAAGGGGAAGAGCAAATCATTAAAAATTCTGAAAAGCACCTATAATACTACATCTAAAGGAAGCACAAAAGGAAAAACAAAAAAGGTTACTGAGTTAAAAAAGAACTTGCTACACTACTTAGTCAAAAGTAACTTTAAAATACTATAAGGGGGGCACCTGGCTGGCTCAGTCAGTGGGACATGTGACTCCTGATAATTGGAGTTCTAAGTTTGAGCCACACACTGGGTGTAGAGGTTACTTAAAAATAAAATCTTAGGGATGCCTGCATGGCTCAGTCAGTTAAGCGTCCGACCTTTGATCTAAGCTCAGGTCTTGATCTCAGGGTCATGAGTTCAAGCCCCACATTAAAAAAATAATAATAAAAATTAAAAAATAAAAACAGAAGATAGAGGGGCACCTGACTGACTCAGGTGGTAGACATGTGACTCTTAATCTCATGGTCGTGAGTTCAAGTCTCATGGCTGGGAACAGAGCTTACTTCAAAAAAGAAAACGGCGGTACCCAGCTGGTTTAGTTGGAGGAGTATATGACTCTTGATCTTAGGGTAATGAGTTCAAGCCCCAAGATTACTTACATAAATAAAACTTAAAAGAAAAAAAAAAGATGAAACCTGTTAATACTGAGAATCAAAACAACACAGGATCACCTATTAGAATGGCTAAAAATCCAAAACACTGACAAGACCAGATGCTGACAAGGATGTTGATCAACAGGAACTCTCAATTTTTTTTTAAAGATTTTATTTATTTTTCAGAGAGCGAGAGAGTACATGCATACAAGCAGTGGGAGTGGGAGGAAGGAAGAGAAGCAGGCTCCCTGCTGTACAAGAAGCCAGATGGGGGACTTAATCCCAGGACCCTGGGATCATGACCTGAGTCCAAGACAGATGCTTAGCCAAATGAGACACCTAGGCGTCCCTGGAACTCTCAATCATTACTAGTGGGAATACAAAATGGACAGCCAGTTTGGAAGACAGCTTGGCAGCTTCTTAAAGAGATAAACAATCTTACCATAAATTCCAGTAATTGCACCTTTAGATATTTATCCAAATGAGTTAAAAACGTCTATCTATACAAAAACCTGCATACAAAAGTTTATTGCAGCTTTAGTCATACTTGCCAAAACTTGGAAGCAATCAAGACATTTTTTAATAGGTAAATGGATAAACAAACTGTGGTACATCCAAACAATGGAATACAATTTTGTGATCAAAAGAAATTAGCTATCAAGCCACAAAAAGACATGGAGGAAAGTTAAATGCATATGGCTAAGTGGAAGAAGTCAATCTTAAAAGGCTATATACTGTATGATTCCAACAGTATGACATTCTGGAAAACACACAAGTATGCAGACAATAAAAAGATCAGTGGGGGTTCCCGGGGGTTCAGTCAGTTAAGCATCTGCCTTCAGCTCAGGTCACAATCCCAGAGTCCTGGGATCAAGTACTGCATCAGGCTCCTTGCTCAGCAGGGAGCCTGCTTCTTGTCCTCTGCCTCTTTCTCTCCCTGCTACTCTTGTCCCGACCCCACCCCAAATGAATACATAAAATCTTTAAATAAACAAAAACAAAACAAAACAAAAGATCAGTGGTTGCCAGGGGTTCGGGGCAGGGAGAGATGAATATACAGGGAGTTTTAGGGAGGTGAAACTACGCTCTATGATACTATAATGGTAGATATATATCATTATACATTTCTCAAAACCCACAGAATGTATACAAAGAATAAAACCTAATGTAAATTATGGACTTTACTTAATAATATATCGATATTGGCTTACCAACTGTACCACACTAATGCAAGATGTTAATAAGAAAACTGTGGGGGAGGGGTAGAGAGGTACCCAGGAATTATCTGTACTTTCTGTTCTGTTTTTTTTAATAAACCTAAAACAGTGGGGCACCTAGGCAGCTCAGTAGGTTAAGCATCTGCTTTCAGCTCAGGTCATGATCCCAGAGTCCCGCCACTGAGCCCCATATCTGGCTCCCTGCTCAGCATGGAGTCTGCTTTTCCCTCTCCCTCTGTCCCTCCCCCTGCTCCTGTTCTCTCTCTCTCTCACTCAAATAAATAAATAAAATATTTTAAATACATAAATAAACCTAAAACAGCTCTAAAAAAATAAAGTTTTATTTATTTATTTGACAGAGATCACAAGTAGGCAGAGAGGCAGGCAGAGAGAGAAAGGAGGAAGCAGGCTCCCTACGGAGCCCCACGTGGGGCTCGATCTCAGGAACCTGGGACCATGACCCAAGCCAAAGGCAGATCTTTAACCCACTGAGCCACCCAGGTGCCCCAAAAGAATTATTCTTTAATATACATAATATTTGGTCCAATAAACACTCTTCAAAAATGAGATGAATATAAACAACTGAAATTCAATGAATATTTGTAAATTGTACATCCACTACTCATCTTTTAAAAAGGCACTTGGCACTATATGATTTTGGAACCAAATTTGTTTACTATCACGTATTATGTCATATAAAATTTAATCCAGAAAAGAAAATCTTAAATTTTTATTACTCTATCAAAGAGCCAAAAATAGGGATGCCTGGGTGGCTCACTTGAATGAGCATCCAACTCTTAATTTAGGCTTGGGTCATTATGTCAGGGTTGGGGATCGAGCCCCACATTGGGCTCTATGCTGTGTGTGAAACCTGCTTGAGATTCTCTTCCCCTCTCTTCCCCCAAAGTCCTGCCCTCTCCCTATCTTAAAAAAAAAAGAGCCAAAAGTAAACTCATAATGAGTTATATATGAAATAAACTGCAGAACAACTATCTGAACAAAGATAATCATCTTACCATTTCTAATAGAATAGCTTGAGTTTTGGCCTCTTTTTCTGCCTTTATTTCTTCCACTTCTTCAGCTGTTCTTCCTTTGAAATCATCAATTTCTTCATCTGCTCCTATTCGACCACTCTGTAAAGGCAGAAGTTACTTAAACATATAGTGAAAAAATGGAAAAATCTGACAAACATGGGAGATGTGATGCTTTATCCTTAGTTCCATCAAATGTGTTAGAATAGAAACTGAAACTTACAAGCCTCTAAAAATTGATTTAAATTAATTTGATAATATGAGCGAGATGAAGCTTCTAATTTATTGTTAAATCAAGATAAGCATTATAAAGAAACTATCTGGTATCCAACTCAGTGCTGAATGCAGAAAATAAATGATCTTAAAAATTAAGCACCAAATCCCAACTATGAAGATCAATTCAGCTTTGAGAAAGCTTCATAAACAGAAACTTATACCTTAAAATATCTGAAGGAAAAGTCTGCATTATTCCACAAAAATTTCTGGGTTCTATCATGGCTCCAGAGTGTTCCCAGCTGAAAAGCTCCCTTACAAGATAATAGTTTACCCTAGCCTTAAAGCTACACTCCTAGAGTTAGAAGACAAGAAAAAACATTTTTGCAAGGTATTTACATAAGCTTTCAGAGCTAAGGCTCTTCTAGTGGAACAGAAATTGAAAAAAGGAAATTAGGGATATGAAAAGATAGCTAGAAAAATGACTATCTCTATGGAAGGGAAAAAGAATGCTAAACTTGTCCTAGTAGAACTGATCAAGAAAGACGGTCATTCTGAAGAAGTTTTAATAGACTAAAAAGCAAAATCTATGCAAAGCATTAATATGCATGTACATTTAATCACAAGAGGACTCTACTTACATCTAGCTGTTCCCTCGTAGGTTCTGGTGATCGATCAGGAATTAATAAATCAGGAGGGTCATCAAATGGATCATCTAAAATCACTGTATGATTTATCCTTACAAAATAAAACCGGGTCAAAGGTTCCATTTGCATTATTTCAGAATCCATGTTTTATTCTTTATAAAGATTATAACAAATGTCTTAAGTATTTCTAATGCCCAAAAATCATAGGCATTTAAATTTTAATGCACAGGTATGTGTTACTAGAGTATACTTTCACAATTAGTGTTACTGTTTCTCATTGCTCCATATTAGATTTACTACTCTGCATTACTCTAAAAATATTTCTAATATTAATATGTCTAACTCTATTTCTGACATATTTCTCAATAGTATACATTTTTAAAAACTAAATTAAGGATTAATAATTCTCCAACATAAGCAATTATAAATAATTATTAAAAGTATAAAAATACAAAAGGTCTTTTTTACTTTATGGATAGTACACTGGGATAGCAACCACACCTGATATCTTGATATGGTACAAAGTCCTTGTCAACAAAGGTCTCATTAATTTTCTTAATTATGTCCATGCCTTCTGTCACCTCACCAAACACTGTATGAACACCATCAAGGTAATCTAGATTATCTCCTGTAGTAATAAGAAACTGAATAGAAAAACATAGAAAAATATACATATATATCTGTAATTCAAACTGAAATCAGTTACAGACTGACAAAAATACACAAAAGCAATACTCTACATTCACTGCATGGATTCTTACCCACTTGGTACTAGTACTAACTAAAAAGTACAAGCTTATATGAAAAATATCAATACACACATAGATGCTTCTCTGATTCTTAAAAATACTTGGGCAAGGGGCACCTGGATGGCTCAGTGGGTTAAGCCTCTGCCTTCATCTCAGGTCATGATCCCAGGGTCCTGGGATCCAGCCCCGAGTCGGGCTCTCTGCTCAGCAGGGAGCCTGCTTCCCTCTCTCTCTGCCTGCCTCTCTGCCTACTTGTGGTCTCTGTCTGTCAAATAAATAAATAAATAAAATCTTAAAAAAAAAAAAAAAAGAGTTTCCTTCTCTACAATAAAATACAATACTTGGGCAAACCAAAGCTCAGTGTCTTCACATGTGAACTGTGAGGGGAAAAAAATGGGTTGTTGTCAGGATTAGACAATGAATGAAAGATTCTCAACATGATCTGTTTTGAAGTAATAAATACCAAAAGAAAACAGACCACAATGTGGACATTGATGATCCATGGATAGTAGGATTGTGGATAATGTTATTTTTCTCCCATGTACTTTTCTCTATTTTCTGAACTCCTGACACTGGACATGACTTACATTTAAAAGAACAAAGTACGGGTGACTGGGTGGCTCAATTGGTTAAGCGTCTGACTCTTGATTTCAGCTCAGGCCATGATCTCAATGTTGTGAGATCGAGCCCCGAGTCAGGCTCTGTGCTGGGCATGGAGCCTGCATGGATTCTCTCTCTCCCTCTGACCCTCCCTCTCTAATAAAAAAAATATAACTAACTAAATTTTTTTAAAAAGAACAAAGTAATTTCTTTAAAAGATTTTATTTGTAAGTAATCTCTACACCCAGCAAGGGGCTCAAACTCACCCCCAAGGAGTCACACATTTTACGGACTGAGCCAGCTAGGCACCCAGCAAAATAACTTCTTTATATAGAAAAATATACAGTATATTTTTCTTCTAACAACTATCGTTGAAATTCTCTTTTTTTTTTTTTTTAAAGATTTTATTTATTTGACAGACAGAGATCACAAGTAGGCAGAGAGGCAGGCGGGGGGGTGGGGGGGGAGGAAGCAGGCTTCCCACCGAGCAGAGAGCCTGATGCGGGCCTTGACCCCAAGTCCCTGAGATCATGACCTGAGCCCAAGGCAGAGGCTTTAACCCACTGAGCCACCCAGGCGCCCCTGAAATTCTCTTCTTATTGAATAGTTTAAAAAGATACCTTGTGACTCTTTCCAGTCCTTCATTTTAAAACAAAACTCATCTTGGGGTGCCTGGGTGGCTCGGTCAGTTAAGTCTCTGCCTTCAGCTCAGGTCATGGTCCCAGGGTCCTGGTACTAAGCCCTGCGTTGGGCTCCCTGGTCAGCAGGGAGTCTGCTGTCCCTTGCCCCTCCCCCTGCTCATGCTCTCAATCTCTCTGAAATAAATAAAATCTTTAAAAAAATATTCTCTACATAAAAAAAAATAATAAAAATATTAAAAACTCATCTTCTTACTCATTTCCTAACCTGAGATCCATGTTGATCACTGCCATTGTTCACCATGGACACGGTGCCTTTCTTCTTGTGCTTAATTCTTGGCACTTTTTCAGCCTCGAAAAAGCTTGCTTGATCACCATACAGTTGACTGAAAATACATATAATAAAGTTATAAAATATAAGTACTCTCAACATGAAATGCAAAGTACTAGTAACAAGTAGGATTACCATTTCTTTTTAGGAATGCCACTATGATTAAAATACTTTTTTTTTTTTTTTTTGCTATAGACATTTAGGGAGACTGAAAAAAAATCTGTATTTGAACTGTATTTTAAAATGCAGATTGAAATATGTTAGATAACACTGTTGAGGCAATTCTACTTTTTCTCTTTTAAAAATAAAAGAACTCACCCAAAAACAGACTCTCCTCCACGACCAGTCCCTGTAGGATCACCAGTTTGTATGATAAAATCCCTCTATAATAAATAGGATATTTAGTTAATTCCGAGTTTGCTAAATGGTTCCAATAATATAGGACATGACTAATATCCACCAACTCACCTGTACATTATGAATAAGACAATAATTATAATACTTTATTTTGCACAACTTCAGGAAATTCAAGCAGGCTGAAAGAGAAGTAAATAGTAAATTTATCATAGTTGTTCACAAAAACATTTTAAACCAAGTAAATGCATAGTTGGCATAATTTAATTTCTAAATTATCAACCAAACACCCCCAATAGTCAAATATCCTAAATCATAAAAAAGGTGTAAGTGTACAAAAAGGCAATAAGTTTTATATTTCAATATATTTATCTTTTTATTCTCTTTGTCTTAGGACTTCTTGGGCATCTGAACTAATGCAGTAAACTGATAAGTATTTGGGATAGGCAACCATTTATTAATGGATTAGTTCTGCAAGAGAAAAAAAAACCCAAAGAGGATACTATGATGGAAAAGAATCTGAGTACCTGAAAAGGTGTACAAATTATATAAACTAGAGAAAATCAAGTATCTGAGACCAATTTCTTAAATGACTAAATAGCTCCTCACAAAAATCCATATACTTATCATGTAGCAGCTTTCTCATATAAATGCACTCATTACTCAATAAATATTTACAGAGTCTCTTCTAGGTGCTTGGCACTGCTATCACAAATGCCATTAAACCATAGTCCCTCCCCTCAAGAAATTCATAGTCTAGCTGTACACTAACAAACTCTCCAAACACTAAGCTAGAAATCAGACAGAAAGACCTATGAGGCTATCCAGAGTCCTTACACCCAAGAAAAAATAGTTACAATACCAGATATATCTAATACCATCTGTGCCATTTATATAATAAAATGGTAAAAAGTGGTTTTTAAAAAGCCACAAGAGTTCAAAAGAGATTGTTTCTGGCCAGGGAAATTAGAAGACCTTAACTAAAAACAATTAATAAGAAGCGGCACCTGGGTGGCTCAGTGGGTTGAGCCTCTGCCTTCGGCTCAGGTCATGATCTCAGGGTCCTGGGATTGAGCCCCGCATCAGGCTCTCTGCTCAGCGGGGAGTCTGCTTCCCCCTCTCCCTCTCTGCCTGCCTCTCTGCCTACTTGTGATCTCTGTCTGTCAAATAAATATATAAAAATCTTAAAAAAGAAGAGGCTTAAGGTGGGCATTAAAAGAACTAGACAAGCAAAGAGTAGAGAGTGAGCATTTCAAGTTGGGAAGACAGTAGGAATAAGCCTGGATGTGCAAATATAAATGTTTTTCAAAGGGTCCAAAAGACCAGTCTAAGCTCTGTAACACAGGTAATACAAAGTGAGAGAGTGTAAATAGACCAGCAGGGCAAGATGGGCCCATGGGATGGAAAGTGCTTGAGTATCAGGATTTTTATTGTTTGCCTAGAAAAATACATTTCTGGGATTACTGTTTAATACAAAAAAGTAGTTCTTTAACTAGAAAACAAAAATAATGGATCTAGGCAGTGATCATCAATGGCTGCCAAAATGTTTAGATGAAAAGCTAATGGGGACACTGCAACAGACACAACAGGTAGAAAAGCCTGAACCCACCAACCAATTTTAACTTCACAGGAAGAACCAACCAGACATGAAGTGCTTCCTGAATGTGATGCAGCTAAAGTGCAAAAGACCTTATATGAAAATATTCTTGCCAAAAACATTAAACCTGTACTTTATCAAGACTAGATTTAAGTGGCCATTATGAGAAACAGAATAGATAAAAATACATTTAAATATACAACAAGGATAAAATCAGTCAAATCCAAAATGAGGGAAATTCTATAAAATAAATTACTCAGATTCCTTCTCAAAAAATTGTTAAGGTAGAGGTGCTTGGGTGGCTCAGTCAGTTAAGCCTCTGACTCTATTTCAGCTCAGGTCATGATCTCAGGGTCCTGGGACTGAGCCCTGTGATGGCTCCACTCAGAGTCTGCTTGTCCTTTTCCCTCTGCTCCTCTCCTGCTCATTCTCTCTCTCTTTCTCTCTCTCTCAAATAAATAAATAAATAAATAAACTCTTTAAAAAAGTGAAGTTGTTAAGGGAAAAATGGGGGTGGGGTGGGGAAGAACCTATAGATTAAAAGATATCAACCAATATAACATATAGATTTTGGCAGTTTCTTTTCTTTTTTTTTTTTTCTTTTCAGCATAACAGAATTCATTGTTTTTGCACCACACCCAGTGCTCCATGCAATACGTGCCCTCCATAATACCCACCACCTGGCTCCCCCAACCTCCCAACCCCCGCCCCTTCAAAACCCTCAGGTTGTTTTTCAGAGTCCATAGTCTCTCATGGTTCATCTCCCCCTCCAATTTCCCTCAACTCCCTTCTCCTCTCCATCTCCCCATGTCCTCCGTGTTATCTGTTATGCTTCGCAAATAAGTGAAACCATATGATAATTGACTCTCTCTGCTTGACTTATTTCACTCAGCATATCTCTTCCAGTCCCGTCCACGTTGATACAAAAGTTGCGTATTCATCCTTTCTGATGGAGGCATAATACTCCATAGTGTACATGGACCACATCTTCCTTATCCATTCTTAGATCTTGGCAGTTTCTTACAAAACTGAACACAATCTTACCATACAATTTAGCAATCTAGCAAATACACTTCTTGGTATTTACTCAAAGAAAATGAAAATGTATTTTCACACAAAAACCTGCACACATGTTTACAGCGGATTTGTTCACAATTGCCAAAATATGGAAACAACCAAGATGTCCTTCAGCAGGTGACTGAATAAATAATATGTGGTACATCCAGACAATGGAATATTATTATTTGCTACAAAAAAGAAATGAGCTATCAAGCCATGAAAAGACATGAAAGAACCTTAAATGTATATTACAAATTGAAAGAAACCAATCTGTAAAGACTACATACTGTATGATTCCATTCATGTAACATTCTGGAAAAAACAAATCTATGGATATGGTAAAAGATCACTGGTTGCCAGGAGATGCGGAGAGATGTGCAAATAAATAGGGAGAGCATGATTTTTCTGTATGATACTGTAATGGTGGATATATGCATTATATATTTGTCCAGACCCATACCTGGAGTGTACCTCAATGTAAACTATGGGTTATGACATGTCAGCATAGGTTCATCAAATATATCACTGTAATGTGTGTACAGTGTTACATAGTACAAATAATACAAATGTACAACAAAGGTACACTCTGGTGGGGGGTATTGAAAATGGGGGAGGCTGCACATACGTGGCAATAGGGGGTATACAGGAAATCTCTCTACATATCTTCCCCTCAGCTTTGCTATGAACCTTAAATTGCTCTAAAAAATAAAGTTTTTAAAAATAGGCAAAAGGGGCGGTAACCAGAGCATAATGTATAGAGAAATTGAATTACTATCTTACACCCGAAACTAATGTAACATTATGTGCCAACTAAACTCAAACAGGTTTTTTTTTAAAAAAGGCAAGGGGGAGTTCTATAGATCAAAAGATATTTAAGAGCTATATCAGCCAATATAATAAATGAACCTTGTTTGGGTCCTTAAATTACCAAGTATTTTTTAAACACTTATGAGACAAAGGGAAATATGAATGATACCAAAAAATTATTGCCAATTTTTTCAGATGTGATAATGATTTGTGGTTATTTTTTTAAAGATTTTATTTATTTATTTGAGAGAGAGAGAGAATAAAAGAGAGAGAGAGAGCATGAGAAGGTGGAGGGTCAGAGGGAGAAGCAGACTCCCTGCTGAGCAGGGAGCCTGATGCAGGACTCGATCCCAAGAGCCGAAGGCAGTCACTTAACCAACTGAGCCACTTGTGGTTATTTTTTTTATCACTTTTTAGAAACACAAACTGAAGTAACCGCAGATTAAATAAGTCCCATGTAATGGATTTATTCCCAAAAAATCCAGTATAAATGAAACAATATTGGTTATGTGTTGACAAGTTCATTAACTGGTCATTGGCACAGGAGGGCTCATTTTCAAGACTCTTTCTCCTTCTGTATATAAGTTTTCTATAATAAAAAGTAAAAAAAAAGGAAAGAAATGGAAGGGAGAGAGGGAGGGAAAGAGGAAGAAAATTAAGTCTGGATATATTTACTATAAAGTGGTAAGTAGTTATACATGTAAGTAAATATCCAGTCACGGGCTTACAAATACATACAAATGGGGTGGGCTTATGTTTTTAGTCTTCCAAACTATCTTTAAAGAATCGCTGTTTGTCTATTCTGTCTGTGTTAACTAGGTAGGATAACCCTACCTCCCCTTTAGTTCCTCAGATGCTGTCCCACATGAAGAGAGTATCAAACAAATTCAAAGGAAAGGAAAACCAAGGGATGAAAAATACAATTGCCTATAATATCCTTTGAATCCCTGGATCCCACCATTCTTAAAGCCAAGCTTACCTCAGTAACAGAAGGCACTCAATTATTTTCTTTGTTTAAGCCAGTTTGAGTTTCTATCATCTGCACTGAGAATCCTAACTAATAAACACATTTATATACATTAATCAATCATGTAATGAGCCTTTAGTGTGTGCAAAGTGGCAGGCACTGCACCAGGCACTTAGCATAGAAAGACAAGGAAGGAAGGCATAGTCCCTGCTCTCTTGGAGTTTACATTCTTGAAGGGAGACAAGATTTGCAAACGATTCCAGGATAACAGGTAAATGATATAACAAAATGTGTTACGTGCTGTTTTAAAAGATCTCAGAGCAGAAGAAACATACCTAATTCTGCCCAGGGATAAGGGAGAGCTTCACAGAAGAAATCATGCTTGATAAGCAGGAAGTTTGCCAAAAGGACAACAGTAGAAAGAAACATGGAAGTAGAAGCAACAGTACGAGAAAGGCATGGAAGTATAATTGAGCATGTAGTGTTGGGGGTTGGGGGTACAACTCAGTGTGGGACAGAGTGTAATATGGCAGAAGTATGTACTGTTTCATCCTCTTTGACAGACTACATGCCAGGGGGACAGGATCCTGATTGTAACTAATCTCTGTGGCCTCTAGTTTCTCCCAGCTCTGACATCGTCTCCACACTGTTGCCTGTCATCTTTCTAGAACATATTTACCATGCCTCAATCCTGCCTTTAAAACCTTCAAAGATGCTAGGCATCAGTAGGGCACACAAGGCTATTCACATCTGACCTAACCAACATAATTTATACAACCAGACTCATACTTTGCCATTCCACCTCATGTATCATTCCTTCAAGCCATACCAAACTACTTGCTGTTTCCAGAAAATTCCAAGCAAACTAAACAAACAAACAAACCGAACAAACAAAAAAACCACCCTCATTCCCACTCATCTTTGAAAGAGCTAGTTCAAGTGTTCTACTTTCTTGGCTTGCTTTGCTTCTCCCTGACCCCAACGGGGAAGAATTACTCCCTCCACTGGTTTCCATAGCAACTTACATTCTTCAACTACAACACTTACAATGGACATACAACAATTAAAGGGGCTCCCAGGTCTATTTCTCCCAGTAGAAAATTAGACCGTCAAGGACAAGATGCCTATCCCAGAGCTTGGCACAGTCTCGCACAGCAAACGATGAGTGTTTGCTAGGGCTCCGAGCACATCTCCGGACAGCCCTTCCTCCGCCCAGGAGGGATGCTCATACTCACTGCTTCAAACAGCATCCTTCCCGCTTCCATCAGGAATTACTGATTACACACCAAGGAATACAGGTTGTGTTCCTCTCACGAGTAAAACTCAGTAAATACCCACAAAAGCTATGCGCATGGTATATGCAGCCTGCATTTCCACCCCTCTCCCAACACACACAAGCACACATCACAGGCATTTAATGCCACAAGCACCCGCCACCCGATCGGCTCGCCCCAGATACAGGAGAGAGGCTGCTCGTCACAAAAACTTTTCTTCGAACCACGGCCCGCTAATAAAATAGCCCTGTCGTGGGCACCAGTAGCCCAGAAGCTTGAACCCAGTCAAAGGGACCGGGCAGCGAAGAGACAGTGAGGAAAGGAGATCGGGGCCACGGCCAGACCGGACCGGGGCCCGGGTCTCACCGCGCGGCCGCTCCTCAGTGTACAGATCGATGACGACGTCGCCCAAAGTTGTCTCCAGCAAAACCGCCATGGCGCCCGCTCCTCCTCCGCAACAAGCCGCGGGTGTGACAGGCGCAGCCCGTCGTGGGTCTACGCCTCACGTCACTCTTGGCGCGACGCCTTTTACGTCATCCCTGCGGCGACGACCCTCCGGTGGCGGCCGGCCTGGTCAGCGCCTGGCCCTCCCTGTGCTGGCGTGGTGAACGTGTGTCTCGCCTCCGACGCGGCCCGTTTGAAAATCCTGGTTCTTCCAGGGCAACTGGCGCGGAAGCCTGTAGCTTAAAAGGACTTTTGTAAAGGGTTTTGTGTCCACCTCAAGAACGGAGGGGGACCTTCGAGCGGCCCTTTTTTCTCTGCTCCTGGGGAAGCATTGAGAGCGACCGCGGCGCCTGCTTCTCCCACGTTATTATTGGGACGACTACTCTGGATTTCGTAATCAGGGGTTTTCGTCGTCCTGAATCAAAACCTTTAGGCCTTAAATGTATAGTTTGTTACCCAGAAAGGTGACTAACAGGGAATTCTTCCCTGGCTGATCGTGCCCAGGATAGAAGCTCTGCTCGCCGTAACAGCGACTGGTCTTTAGAGCGACAAGCTAAAAAAACAGTAGGCTTCAGCCCCAAATTTCTACTGGTTTTATCAGTAGTCTTTAACTTTGAAGACTTAAAAAAACGATTTTTGGCCTCTGTTGAGGATTTCCACGTGAAGTTTATTCCACCCCCCCAATTCTGACAAAACAGATCACTTTTGTACCATTTTGTACAATTATAGCTTCCAATTACTTCACATCTGACTAAAACCCAACGTTTTTACAATGGTCTGCAAGGCCTTACATGATACTCTTGCTGCTAATCTACCTGTCTTCTCTCTTACTTTGAAGCCACACTACATTTTTGCTGTTCTTTGCGCACTGTTGGCCACACTTCTGCCTCTGGGCCTTTGGGCTGGCTGCCCACTCTGGTTACAACCCTCTTCCTCTAGATATTTTCATGGCTCTCCTTCACCTCCTTTTGGTCTTTTGCTCACTTGTCACCTCTCAGTGAAGCCTTCCTTGCCTGACTACCATAATTAAAATTAAGCCCACATACATACACATTTGTTTTTCTGCATAAAGCCTTTTCCACATGGCTCTTTATTACCTAACATGCTATTTATGAATTTGTTTATGATAAATATGAATATATTTTTATATTACTGAAACGTAAGCTCTAGAAGGCTAGAGCCAATTTTGCAAGTTTTATTTATTGCTGTATCCTTAGTGTCTATGACAGCCTGCCACATAATGGGTGATTAAACATTGAGTGAATTAATGAATATTGGCAATTAATTAAAGAAATGCATATTAAAATAACAATGAGATTGTTTATGGGAATATAAAATGGTAGAGCTATTTTGGACAGTGCATAGAACTCCAGTCAGAATGGCTGAAATTAACAAGTCAGGAAAGGACAGATGTTGGTGAGGATGTGGAGAAAGGAGAACCCTCCTACACTGTTGGCAGAAATGCAAGCTGGTGCAGCCACTCTGGAAAACAGTACGGAGGCTTCTCAAAAAGTTTAAAATAGAGCTACCCTAGGACCCAGCAATTGCACTACTGGGGATTTACCCCAAAGACACAAATATAGTGATCCGAAGGGGCACAGGTACCCCATCGTTTATAGCAGCAATGTCCACAATAGCCAAACTATGGAAAGAGCCTAAATGTCCATTGACAGATGTATGGATAGAGAAGATGTAGTATAGGGGGAATATGCAGCCATCAAAAAATTGAAATCTTGCCATTTGCAATGACGTGGATAGAACTAGAGAATATTGTGCTAAGTGAAATAAGTCAACAGAGAAAGACAGTTATCATACGAACTCACTGATTCGGGGAATTTAAGAAACAAAACACGATCATAGGGGAAAGAAAAGAAAAATAAAACAAGATGAAATCAGAGAGGGAGACAAACCATAAGAGGCTCTAAATCATAGAAAACAGACTGAGAGTTGCTGGAGGGGAGAGGGTGAGGGGATGGGGGAACTGGATGATTCACATTCAGGAGGGCCTGTGATGTAATGAGCACTGGGTATTATATACGACTGATGAATCACTGAACTCTACCTCTGAAACTAATAATACACTATATGTTAGTTGAATTTATTTATTTTTTAATATTTTATTTATTTACTTGAAAGAGAGGAAGGGAGCACAAGCAGAGGGAGAGGCAGAGGGAGAGAGAGAAGCAGCCTCTCTGCTGATCTGGGAGCCCGATGATGCAGGGCTTGATCCCAGGACCCTGGGATCATGAACTGAGCCCAAGACAGAAGCTTAACCAACTGAGCCACCCACGCACAATTAATTGAATCTAAATTTTTAAAAATTCTGTGTATGGTTATAAGACATAGATCAAGAGAAAGAGAAGATTTGGAAAAATTAAATATTTTTTAAAGACAAATTTGGACTATTCAAAGATAATGAGAAATTGACATAATAAATATGAGGAATGATTTCACATATAAAGTGATTCACTAATCACCATAAATGATATGACCAGACTCTTTTGCAAACTCCAGGCCTAGGTGTGATATCTTAAGCCTAAGATAGAATACCTTATTTATTCTTCAGTGTGCAATTTGCTGTATCTTTAAATTATGTTATAGTGAATATATATACACACATAGACACAATGATATATCACTAAATATCAAATATTCTACCTTCATGGGGAAAATATTTCATGATGTTATATAGTTCATGCTTATCAGCATCTTATTACATTTTAAATTCTAACGGTATAAATACTTACGTGGTTTATACAGTAGATACATAGGTGAAAAGAAACGAGATACATCCTTCACAATTCTACCAAATGTAACTACTAAAGTAGATTCAGTCTAGAGAAAAGATTAGTAAATGTGTATTGTCTTCCGAATATCACCATCACCAACCACTACAACCAATTTCTCTGTTGACATCATTTCATATATTAATCTGAACAACCACATTCAAATGTCTGTAGCTTTACTAAAATTGCCAAAGGTAAAATCCTGATTTTAAATGACTAAATGTATGAACAACAAAAACACATATTTATGATCATATGTAATATTATTTTGTGCAGAAGCATTCATGTGTTTGACAAGTCCAGCATGGTTTTCTTTACTCAACTTCTGTTCCTTTTCCTGCCGTTTCCCCTCACACCCTGAAGAATCTCAGTTTGGTGAACTAAGATTCATCCTAGTCACTGTTGTCATTACATTTACAGTAAAATGTCTGGGACAGTGGCAGTCAGAGGGCTAGAGACCATTTCTGGCTGGCTGGAAAGCAGGACATTTTGCCCTTGTTGGAAGCAATCTTTATCTGCTTCTTCATCTGCCTGTCCTTGTCAAGGACTTCAACCACCTTTTCTTTGTTGTGATTATTTTAGCATTGACCTTTTCCATAGGTATGGTGTTTTAAAATGTGGGCTTTATTATTATGCATGTACAGTAAAGCCAACAGGTCAGGAGATGATTGCCATTGAAAAGATAGTTTGTTATTCACAATGGGGTTGGGGGGGCGCACACCATGCCATGCAAGACTAAATAGAAAAGTACAAGTGTTGGTCAGGATATTGAAGGAGCCAAGAGAAAACTATAGGCAGGAGTCCTTTTTCTAGTTTCCATGGGGAAGGTGAGACAAGGTAGGATAAACAGGTTTAGAATTGGCTAGTGTGAATAATTTTGCTGGGCTCTGGGGTATATAGGCTATCTCTAGTTGTCTTGTACCTGGTCTTGGGATGATTAGGACAGAGGAATATTGCCTCCTGGACTGCAAAAGCCTGATAGAAGAAGAGATTCAAAATATGGGCTCTGGATTGATTGTTTTGCATATAAAAGGCATGCTGTGAATTAATAGAAAATATATATTGGTCTTTGCCCCCCAGTTCCTGCCATGGAGATCCTGAAACCCTGTTAATTTCCTAAATGACACAAACACTAGGAGCATCTCTTATTTTGAGATTGGTTTCTCTCTGGGGCACCTGGGTGGCTCAGGTCATGGTCCCGGGGTCCTGGGATGGATCCCCGCATTGGGCTCTCTGTTCAGCAGGGAGCCTGCCTCTCTGCCTACTTGTGATCTCTGTCTGTGAAATAAATAAATAAAATCTTTAAAAAATATCTGAGAAAAAGATTGGTATCTCTTTTTTTAAAGTAAGTTCTAGTCCCAATGTGGGGCTTCAACTCATAACCCCAAGATTGAGAGTCACATGCTCTACCAACTCAGCAGTCAGGCACCCCTAATATTGGTCTTTGACTCTGTTTCCGAAGGTCTTGTGATCTCATGGGTATTAAGAGTGTCTTTTGTTCTACTGAGGTAACTCTGGGTGGGTTTCTGGCTGGCTCCTGGATGAGGACTGGTCACCAGAAAGACCAGGATGTGGCTTAGAATTTTCAGCCCTGCCCCTCATTCTCTTGACATGACACAAGAGCTGAAAATGGAGTTACTGATTGATGATGCCTCCATTAAAATCTCCTAAGTACAGGGTACAGAGAGCTCCAAGGCTGGTGAATAGGGGGAGGTGCTAGGAGTATGGTATGCCTGGAGAGGGATGGAAGCTCTGCCCTCTCCCACATACCTTACCCATGTGTGTCTTTCCAACCGTTCATTTGTATCTTCTATTATATCCTTTAACAAATGGGGAAACCTAAGTGTTTCCCTGAGATCAGTGAGTTGCTCTAGCAAATTAATCCAGTCTTTGGAGGGGGTCATTAGAACCTCTGCTCTGTAGCTGATTGGTCAGAAGTATAGGTCATAACCTGGGCTTGCAACTGGCATCTGAAGTATGTGTGGGTGAGAGTAGGTGGGGGCTGTCTCAGGGGAGCCCTGATCCTGTGGGATCTGATGCAATCTCTAGGTAGATAATATCAGAATTTAATTAAATTGTAGGACACTTAGTTGGTGTGGCCAAGAACTGCCTACTGGTATGTGCCAAAACCTCCAACAAACTCCAACTTTAGCAGGCTTTTTTACTGTTTTTTGTCCACAGCCTTCCTGGGGCTCAGAGCTAGCCATGGAGACAAATGGAAGAATAATGGATCATTAGACCATGGGGCGGAATCTATTGGGAAACAAGCTACTTCACTTTCCCTGTCTACTTTTTCATATAAATGTAGTTTAGAATCTTATACATATTACTAATTCAAATTATGCAGATCCACATGTCATGTGTTCTGATCTCCAGATTCGTTTTTAATTCCAGAAGTCTGAAATTGAGTGAAAACCAGGTGGTTGTAGTTGGAACCCATGATTGGGTGGAAACTTCATTGCAGAAATCACTTGCAGGTTAATAATGTTGTTGTGAATCTCACAGTAAGCAGGGAGCTAGTTGATTTTTGCAGTATACCCTACAAAGATTTTATAATTACCCTCGCTAGAAAAGCAGACATGGGGAGAGGGGTTGATAAAGAAGAAGGGCTAAGAGGGATACAGAGATTTGTGTTGTTTCCATGTCAAAAGTTAAAAAAAGGCTGAATGTTTCTTATTCTGCCTTGAATGGCAATGTCTCCAAGTTCTCAATCAATATTCAATCCTATTAATCTGAAATACCTTCCTTGGCATTCTCTGCTTTAGAGAGTTTCATAAAATATTTTTTAACAATATGAAAGAGGGGGGAAAAGTCTATCATCTTCATTTTGTAGATTAAGGAGATTAAGGAACTGAATAGAAAAGCCCCGAGAGCTCAGCTGGAGAGTGTTGTTCCCAAGGCGTCTGCAGGGATCCGCTGAATGTTGAACCTTTGATGCGTGGTTGATCCTCCACCCTAACACAATAAATCACTTGGGGGACTACGGATGCCGGAACAGCAGCCCAGACAAACTAAATCAGAAACTCGGGTGCCCCATAAGTCCCCACAATCAGTAATTTTTAAAAACTGCCCAGGCAATTCCCATGTGCAGTCATGGGTGAGAACTACCGATTTAATAAAATTCCCCCTCGTGACATATTCGTGACATATTCCCCCTCGTGACAATTCTGCGATATTATCATTATTTCAGTTTATACATATGTAAAATATGCACACGCAGAGCTATAGCTATTTCCATACGTATATATATTAGTCTCGTTAGTATATACTAATTTTAAAATCATGTCAATGAAAACATTTTCACTCTTTCGGATCAGTAGTTCCTTCCAATTCCGCCCGCCAGTCTGAAGACCAACTAGGACCTACCCCCGGTTGACTCCACCCACCCTCCCGACGTTTCGCGCAGGCGCGCATGCGAAGTCCGCTTTTCCCGGGCCCGGGCGATCCGCGGCCACCCGCAAGTTCCTGGGCTCCTCTCGCCCCCGCTCCGTCCAGCCTCCCAGGGTCCCGCCCCCGGGTAGCCTCGCCCCGCCCCTCGGGCTGGCACTGCCCTCAGCTCCCGGCCGTCCGCCGCCGCTGGCCTGTCCAAAATGGAGGGCTTCCCGCCGGCGTCGTTTGCCCTCCGGCTACTCCTGCTCGCGGCGCTGCCGGCCGCCGGGTGGCTGAGGACAGCTACCCAGGAGCTGCCACTGCGGCCCCAAGCCCCGCAGGTAGGGCAGGGCGGGCGCGGCTCGGCCGCTCCTTCGCACGGATCCTCCGGGGAGGCCCGGGCCGGAGCCGTAGGACGTCGGTGTCAGCATCGACGCTTCTTGCCACCGGCCGGCGGGCCAGGGGAAGGGGTCCGGGCGTCCAAGAGAGGAGTGGGGAGAAGCATCCAAGGAAATGGGGGCAGCCTGGGAAACGGCAGCGAGAGAGCGAAAAGGGTTACTTAATGTGTGGTTAAGCCCAGTGCCGCGAAACTTGGGGATTCTCAGGGCAGTCCCAACCGTTGCCAGCCGGAGGGGATTTTGCCGTCGAAAGTACGCGATCAGAAGGGCTCCCAGCCTTTTGTAATGGCGCCTTCCCGGGGTAGAGCCGGCACTGGGGCTGCGCAGTGTTTGGGAAACGTCGAAGTGGCTGGGAGAGAGGACAAGAGCGATTCCAGGCCACCTGTCTGCTCCCGCGGCGGCGGGAAGCACTGCCTTCCCCCGCGGCGTGCAGGGCTCCGGGGTGTGCCTACTCCGGGTCCCAGCCGCACCAGCATCCACTGGGAGCAGGCTGGAAACTCACTAATCCCATGCTTTGCGGGTAGGGCCCAGTAATCTGTGTCGGTAAGCCCCCCAGGTTGATTGTGAAGCAGCTGAAATTGGATAACCACTGCGCCCTTGTACTGGAGGGTGGTTGGTTTTTCTCGCTTTCTCGGGGCAGTCATGTTGAAATAAACCAGTATTTGCCGTTCATCGATTGAATGTATGGTTGGGAAAAGCTTGAAGATTTTAAAATGGGATTTTTTCCAGAATAAGAAACAATGTAGGTATACTTTTTCTTACCGCTCAAGACTTGAATACTCTAAATTCAGGGGTGACTTACAGCATAAATATCACTTCAAAAAAAATTTTTTTTTTTTACTTTGAATGACATTATTTTCTCTCTGAGAAGAAAAATAATGAGCATATCTCACTTTCAGTTCTGCTGGGGCATTTCGGGAAGGCACAACAATGCAAGCCCTAAGAACCACTTGTATATGAAATTGTATATGGATCACAGTGCAACTGGTCAAAAATATGAATGTGATCGCTGAGCACCAAGACACCAAATAAAAATGAAATGATTCTTAAGGTTCTGGAATTCCACTGTTTTCCAAATTTTTTCCCATTTTTTTAAAGATTTTATTTATTCATTTGACAGACAGAGATCACAAGTAGGCAGAGAGTAAGGGGGAAGTAAGCTCTCCGCTGACTGGAGAGCCCGATTTGGGACTGGATCCCAGGACCCTGAGACCATGACCTGAGCGGAAGGCAGAGGCTTTAACCCACTGAGCTACCCAGGTGCCCCTGTTTTCCAAATTTTAAAGCTTCATCCTAGTCCCTCGTGAATCCAAGGATACTTAAGTCTGTCCCCATATAGTCTGAGAAAAATGCATTTTGACTGCAAGCTGAAAGTACATTGCGCTGTGAGCTTAGTGAGCTCATCATTTTAGTTCTCCCTTTTTATGCCATCCTTCCACTTTTGGAAAGTCCAGATCTAAACTCAGAATTTCAAAGATGAAAGAATGCTGAGCAGGGAGAGGGAGAATCGCATTCCTTGGAAATGTTTATATGGGAAACTGAAGCCTCTTGATCTAAATTGTTCAATGTTTTAGTTTTTTAATTTTCCTTCCTTTCTTTTTCCTTTTTTAATGTTTAAGCCCCAGTGCAGGAGGACTTTAACTCAAGACCCTGAGATCAAGACCTTAGCTGAGACCAGGAGTTTGATCCTTAACCGACTGAGCCACCCAAGCAACCCTATTTCAAATATACAGAACATTTGAAAGAATGTTGTGGTGGTCACCAGATTAGATGAGGTCTGTCCAGTAGACTTCGGTATAATGATGGTGTTTGCTCTGTCCATTACAGTCGCCACTAGACTACTGTGGTTAGTGAGTGCTTGAAATGTGGCTGACCAGGGCGACTGAGGAACTGAGTTTTTAAATTTTAATTTTAATTAAATGTAAATAGCCACATGTGGTTATTGGGTACGTACCATATTGAATAGCACAAACTTTGGCCACCGTTAACATTTTATTATACTTTATGCTTTATCATGTATCTGCTCATCTGTTCATTTTTGTATCTAACGTGATGTGAATGTAAGAAAACTGAAAGTTAGGAAAATTCTCTCCATATCCCCTCAGTATGCTGAGCTACTGGATTATAGGCATTTTTCTGTTTTGTTTACATGTGCAGTTGTTAGAAGTTGAGGTTACACAGATTGTAAAATAATGCAAATTTTTGTAGTACATGCTTCTAATATTAAAATAGTTTTGTCACCAAGGAGAGGCATCCAGAGGACACATACTTTCTTATATGTGTAAATATTTATTTCGTATATTTCCCTGAGACTTAATTCATTTATTTTAAATGAGGTGTCTATTACCTTTGTCCTTAAGAAGCTATGTGTACCAGCTGGGCATCTTGTGAGTGAAGGAAGTAGAGGAAGAATTGAAAATGGGTGGGTAGAAACTTCAGTTCTGCCACCCACTCTTTAAGTCACCCACTCTTTAAGTCTCTGCCATCCTGGCTTACAAGCTTGAACTTCCAGTTCAGTCAGAGGTTCTCAGAGCAAGAAATAGGACCTATCTCTGAACTTGGGCTCAGAAGGCAGTAAGGGACCCGGGTCACCTCTGAAATGAAATCATTCAGAAGACTAAAAAATTTAATTGAATTTGGTTCTTGCAAAATACAGCAGGATAGTGTCTGTTAATTGTCTTTTACAAACCCCAGATTTTACTAGGCGAGTGATCTATGTAAGTGCAGTAAATTACTAACAATATAGTGTATGTTCACTACTGAAAGGCAGAAGCTATGAAAAGGTTCCTTAGAATACTATCATTGGAGGGTTCTCCCTGGGCTGTTAGAAGAACAATAGAGTGTATAGTTGATGGATCCTCTAGTTTGAAAAGAGGAATTTTTGGCTGGAATTAGAACACAAAAACTATAACCATCAGTTTGATGACTTACTGAGTGTTGGTTTGTTCTAGAGATGAGTGTAATTGGTTCTGGCCCATGCTTAGTTCTAGATTAGGATGGACCCGGAGAAAGCCAGGCTGGTTCTGAAGCTTCGTAGGCCCCCACGTAGGTTGGCAAGTGTACCAAATGTATGGTATGGACTTTCCATGCTAGAGTCCTGTTCCTTGAGTAGAATCACGTCAACCTCATACAGGTGCTTCAGTCTCATTCTCTCATTTGTTGGAAGTGTATAAAGTATTAGAGATAGTCATGGTGCCAAGAGATACTCTTGTATATTATTTTGATTATGAATAATTTTCCTATTCTCAAAGAATACCCCCTGGAAAAAAATATTTTTTATTCTAGATAACAGTGTCTAACTGTGAATCAACTCAGGGAAGGATTTGTTTTTCAAATGACAAATTGTGAACCCTGTGAGTATTGGTGAATACTTATTAAAATAGTGCTTTTTTTCTCTTTAGAAAGCATGTCATTAATAAACTTAAATATTTGAGTAACTGCTTTTGAGCATTTAGTGCCTCTCAAGGATTGTGAACAGTACATACTTGTCCACGGGCACAAGGGGTCCTATTTCAGAGGAGTTAGAGCAGGGGTGCCTGGCTGGCTGTCGTAGGAACACATGGCCTTTAAGTTTGAGCGTCACGTTGAGTGTAGAGATTACTAGGAAAAAAATAAAGAAAAAAAAAAGGGGGTGCCTGAGTGGCTTAGATGGCAAGTGTCTGTCTTCAGCTCAGGTCCTGATCCCACGTGCTGGGATTGAGCCCCACATCATATCCAGCTCCCTGCTCAGCGGGAAGCCTGCTTCTCCCTCTCCCACTCCCCCTGCTTGTGTTCCCTCTCTTGCTGTCTCTCTCTCTCTGTCGAATAAATAAATTAAAATGAAATCTTAAAAAGAAGAAGAAGGTTTAGAGCAGTTTTGTTTATGAAAATGAGAATGTTGGAAACGACTCAAATGTCCATGGATAGTGGAACAAATAAGTAAATTGGTAATCATATGATGGGCTTTTACACAGCACTGTAAATAAATGTCTTCAGCTGCATGCATCGAAAGTTTTAAGTAAAAGAAGTTCCAGAAGAATCCGTACAAAATTGTTCCACTTACATAAAGCCTAGAAACAGATAAAACTAAACAACATATTGTTTGGAGAGAGACAAGCACAATAAAACCATAAAGACAAGCAAGAAATGATGAAAATGGAGGGGAAGGAGGGGAACAGGACAGAGAAGGTCACGCAGGAGACTTAAAAGGTGTAGACGATACTCTGGTTTTTAACCTAGGTAGTAGGTACATGAGTGTTAAGTTTGCATATTATATGCTTATAAATGTGACATTTCATAATGAAGTGGAAAAAATATAGATTAGGAGAAGGTGGAATTGTGAATAAGGGCATAATAAAGGCTGTAAAAATAAAAATGCTGGGTTTTAAAAAATGTTCTTTTGATGTTTTGAGTGATGATGCTAAATATAGTTGAGGGGAAAAGAAAAAGAATTGAGCTATTCTTACTTGGTGGAATGCATACCTATCCACTTCGTGTATGTTTTGCAGGACAGCATCAGAATTAACGTAACTACCCTGAAAGATGATGGGGAGGTATCCAAAGAACAGGTTTGTCTCCTTTTGATTATGTTTTAGTATCACTGAGCTAAGTAGTAGGTAGCCTCTGTTACTTTTCCCTGCACATCTAATTTAGTTAGATAATGTATTTTTGACATGAAGAATTTGTCATCATTTATACACCATTGGAATTAATGTATATGCTGCTTTATTTTAAGGTTGTTCTTAACATAACCTATGAGAGTGGACAGGTATATGTAAATGACTTCCCTGTAAATAGTGGTGTAACCCGAATAAGCTGTCAGACTTTGATAGGTGAGTACTACTGAATTATTTCCATAATTGTTCTGTTTTTAGTAATACTAAATTTGTGAAACACGGTTTTTTTTGTGATGTATTTTCGTTTTAAATTAATAATATACATCATTACTGGAGTGTATAATAATACTAATGTGTTTAAAATTCAAATCCTACTTTATTTTGGTTATTCCTGGCATATTCACATTTTTTTCTCATGAGATTGTCGTTGTCCGGAGCTGCATTTCTGGTTGGTTGATACTAATGTAAGAATATAAAGAGGGGTAATAAGTGGAGATTTACAAGTAAGAGGCAAAATCTTGAAGGAGTGCTTATCACAGTTGGGAGAAAATAAAGAGAAAAATGAATTGTTGCTCTGATTCTCTGGTTGCTTCTACCCTTATGTCCAGATAATATTTTTTTAATCTTTTAAAATCTTGGGTTGTTTAAAGACAAGCAGATATGTTATGTTGTACCACAGTATTTGAAGGAAATAAGGAGTATGAGAAATATGTACAGTAGTCTTACTACCTGTTTTAATATATGCATTTAAGGCAGTACATTTTTCTCTAAATAATTGTATTTTGTACTTAATTTGTTACGTACTTTTATAGTCACTCGGCTCACAGTGTCTTCCAGTTATTTGTAGTGAGAGTCCCTTGTCCTGTGGGTCATTTAGAAGTTACAGTGCTTAATTCCTAAATATTTTGGAACTTTTTACTGTTTCCACCTCTGTCATCAGAGGTGCATGGTGTATAATTTTAACCCCTGAAATCAGAGACTTGCTTAGCAAGATAGTCAGTTTTAGGAAATGGTGATGTCCAGGTGTCCTTGAAAAGAAAGTACATCATATAATTACTTGGATATGATGTTCTACATATGTTGGGTGAAATTTTTTGTTAATTGTGTTGTTCAGTCTGTTAGGGAAGTACTGATTTTTGTTCATTTGTTTGCTCTGTCAGTTACTGAGAATGTGTGTTAAATCTCCACTATGTAGATTTGTCTGTTCTCCCAGCTGTGTCAATTTTTGCTTTCTATCTTTTGACACAATATTACCAAATGCATACAGATTTGAAGTGGTATGTCTTCCTTGTAGGTTGACTTTTTTATCATTATAAAATGTCTTTATCTCTAGTGATACTTTTACCTTTAAGTCAACTTTATCTATATTATTTTAACAGCAATTGCTTTTTGGCCTGGCAGGTGGGAGGAAGATGCATTGTTGTGTGGTATCTTTCCATTTTTTTTCAGTCTTTCTGGGTCCTTACAATTCAAGTGAATCTCTAATAAGCAGCATATACTGATAGGTCTTATTTTAAATCAATCTGTCAATCTTTTATTTGGGATTTTGATTTATTTATATTAATGTTATAACTAATATATTTGGATTTAAATCTTTTTTTAAATTTAAATCTTTAATCTGAATCATTTGTTTCCTGTTTGTGTCCCATCTATTCCATGTCCCTTTTTCTTCTCCTTTTGGCCCTCTTCTGGGTTTTTTATTTTTTCTTTCATCATTTCCCTCTGTCTTGTTAGTTTTATATTATTTTCCTGTTCTTTTAATGGTTACCTCTGAGATCAATAAACTAGTATTTTTATCACTTCTCAAACAAAGCAAGAACCTCAGAACATGGAAACTCCATTTATTCCCTTTCTGCATTTTTGCTGTTACTGTCATACATTTTAACTCTTTGTGTTCTTAAATCTTAATATTATGCATCATGCCCCTGATTATGCAACATGATTGTTCTTATTATTTGTGTAGTCCAGTAATCACTTATGTTTACCTCAATGGTTGCCCTTTCCATCACTCTTCATTCCTTCCTGAATGAAGAAATGAAGAAGGGGAACAAGAAACACACACATGTACACTCAAAACTCAAAACCCACACTCAGGGTGCCTGGGTGGCTCAGTGGGTTAGGCTGCTGCCTTCGGCTCGTGTCATGATCCTGGGGTCCTGGGATCGAGTCCCACATCGGGCTCTCTGCTCAGCGGGGAGCCTGCTTCTCCCCCCCACCTCCAGCCAGCCTCTCTGCCTACTTGTGATCTCTGTCTGTCAAATAAATAAATAAAATTAAAAAAAAACAACAACAAAAAAACCCCATGCTCACTTAGTGTATATGTGTTTCATGTTCCCATCAGGGCTCATTTTTCCCCTGCCTAAAAAATTCCCCTTAGTAGGGGATCAAGAAATCCCCTTAGTGCAGATTTGTTAGCCATGAACTATGTGAGCTTTTATTTGAAAACATCTTTACTTTGCCTGCATTTTAGGAGGATCTTTTTACTGGATGGGGAAACAGAGGATAGAACTTCATAGGTTAGCATTTTAAAGACCAGTTTCATGGTCTTCTCACTTCTGGAGTTTCTGTTGAGGCTCATTGCTCTAGGATGGATAATAAGGTTTTGTTTTGTTTTCCTGGTTGCCTTTAATATTTTTTTCTTAGTCTTTGGTTTTCATTAGTTTTACTGCGATGTGCCCAAGTGTAGGGTTCTTTAATCTGTGACTTCCTGTCTTTTTGGGAAAATTTTTGAGCATTATCTTTTCAAAAAGTACCAAAAGTCCTCTTTGTTATTCCCTTCTTGCTTTTCATTTACATGTATGTTTGACTCTTCTCATAAAGTTCCATATAAATTTTATACTGTTTTCTGTTTTTTTCTATCCTTTTTTTCTTTTCATTCTCTCTGCACACTAATTCATTAGCTCTGCCTAATTGAGTTATTTTCATTTACTGGACTTCTAGGATGTCCATTTTATTCTTTAAAATTTTTTTTTCTTTTTTCTTTTGTTTTCCATCTCCTGCTCAGGCCCCAGATATTGGCCCAACTCTCCCTCCCCCACCGATTTTTAAAAAAATTTTATATATATATTTTTTTCTAGATTTTTTAATTTATTCACTTGACAGAAATCACAAGTAGGCAGAGAGGCAGACAGAGGGAGAGGGGGGAAGCAAGCTCCCCGCTGAGCAGAGAGCCTGATGCAGGGCTCATCCCAGAACCCTGAGATCATGACCTGAGCCGAAGGCAGAGGCTTAACCCACTGAACCACCCAGGTGCCCTAATTTTGTATTTTTAATTTTGATTTTAGTAGCTTGCACTTACCTGGTGAAATTATTCATTTTATCACATATTTTCTTTTATTTAAAGATTATTTCTTTATTTTAGAGTGTGCATGAGCAGCGGGGCGGCGGGCGGGGTGGGGGGGGTTCCTGGTCTGAGGGGCAGAGGGACACGGGAGAGAGTCTCAAGCAGACTGCGCTGTATAGGAGCCCAACGCTGGGGGCTGGATCCCACGACCATGAGATCACCACCTGAGCTGAAACCAAGAGTTGGGTGCCCAACCCACTGTACCACCCAGGCACCCATTATTTCTTTTCCTTCCTTCCTTTCTTTTTTTTATTTAGATTTGATTTGTTTGAGAGAGAGCATGAGCAGGGGGAGGGTCCGAAGGAGAAGCAGACTCCCTACCTAGCAGGGAGCCTGACGCGGGGGCTCGATCTCAGGACCCTGAGATCATGACCTGAGCCTAAGGCAAACGCTTCACTGACTCAGCCACCCAGGCGCCACTATCATCTATTTTCTTGAACCTATTACTTTCAGTAACTTTATTTATTTTTTAAAGTAAGATTTACTTTCTTTTTTTAAAGATTTTATTTTTTTATTTGTCAGAGAGAGAGAGCCACAGGCAGAGGGAGAGGCAGGCTCCCTGCTGAGTCCTGATCCAGGACTTGATCCTAGGACGCTGGGATCATCACGACCTGAGCTGAAGGCAGACGCTTAACCAACTGAGCCACCCAGCCATCCCTAATTTTAAAATTAAAATCTGCCCAGTCTAATTTTTTGAGCCCCTCTGGATCTGTGTTTTCTTTTGATCCTTCTCCTTCAACATATGTTTTTTTTTTGATATTGTGTACAAAAAGTTATAAAGTCTCCAGATATTATTATCTTACTCCAGAGAGGATTGACTTTAACCCCTGGCAGTCATGATAATAAGGGGCACAATACCATAATTTTTAAGTCGAGGATTGGGCTGACTGAAGGCTGGGTTCTTATCTCTGTGAGGCTTAGTCTATTTCTTATTAACTGTTTTGCCCCAGGTGAAGCTCATCGTAGGTCCCGAGTGACAACTGGAGGTGATTAGGAGGGCCCCTGTTGTATGGGCCTCACACTCCACTGTCATAAGCCTGCCAGCATTCTGCTTAGCTTCTTAGTGTCTTAGAGGCTTGGTTTCTTGGCCCACCCGACTTACTAATCAGCACATGTTTCTGCAGGAGAAGACTGCATAGAATGTTCGCTTACTTCTGTTCTTCCCTTCTCTCTAGGATCTTGTAGCCATAACCTTTATTTTATGCCCTCTGCGTGGGACTGCCCAAATCTGCCCATTTAGCTCTGTTCAGCTTCTCTGCCTCTGAGTCCTTACTTCCTAAATGAGCTTTGCAGCTTCTCTAGCTGTCAAGCTTGAGAATCAGTAAATGCCTTGTGGGGGCGCTGGCTGACTTTTTAGCTCTCTGCTGCCTCTAGACAGATGTGGGTTTTGAGTGTATATGAGTGTTTCTTTTTTTACATCTTTTCTGGTGGCTCTCAGTGAGAAGGTTAGTATACAACAAGCTAATTCTTCATAGCTAGGAAAAGAAGTGCTGTTGGTGGTTTAAGTAGTAATTCCATTGATGGCATATGCATTAGGAATTTGCCACTGGGTGTGACCCAGCTGCCCTCTGTAACAGTTTAGTTCTAAACTTAGTAGGCGACAACAGTCTCTTGGTTCCTGTAGGTCAAGAATCTTAGCTTGGCCTACCTGGGACATCTGGCTGTCCTGTAAGGTTGTAGTCCTCCCCAGGCTTTGCTGGGGAAGATCTGCTTCCTAGCTCACTCACAGCTGTTGACAGGATTTGGAACTGTGGGACCAGGGGCGCCTGGGTGGCTCAGTGGGTTAAAGCCTCTGCATTTGGCTCAGGTCATGATCCCAGGGCCCTGGGATCGAGCCCCGCATCGGGCTTTCTGCTTGGCCAGGAGCCTGCTTCCTTTCCTCTCTCTCTGCCTACTTGTGATCTCTGTCTGTCAAATAAATAAATAAATAAAATTAAAAAAAACAAAAACAAAAACAAAACTGTGGGACTGAGGCCTCCATTCCTTGCAGGAGGTTGGCCAGAGGCCTCCCTCCTTCCCTTGCCGCATGGACCTCTCTGTTGGGCATCTCACGAGATGGCAGCTGGCTATATTGGCTGGAGGACGAGGGAGGCTGCCAGCAAGAGTGAACCCTCACAAGACAGAAGCTGCAGTCTTTATAATCTAATCACAGAAGTGACTTCCCATCACATTTACTTTATTCTATTTGTTAGAAACAAGTGACTGGGTCCAGACCATACTTGGTGGAAGGGAATAACGCAAGGACATGAATTGCCACACTCAAGGGAAGTAGAGAGCCATTTTTTAAAGCTGCCTACCATAGTCAGGAAAGTCAGAATATCAAGGGCTTTTGTGCTTTTTAATTTAATTTTATTCTCCAGCAGGGGTGCCAGATTTGGGGGCTGAAGAGTCACCACCTTGGTGTCTTTATATGACTGCATTTTCTCCTCTATTGAATCTCTTGTGCCCTTGTGCACAGCCTTTGGGCAGACAGATACACTGACAAGAAGCATGCTGTTTTGTGAGCAGGACCAATGGGCAACCAGGGAAAACGCAGAGATGGACCACAGGAGAGGGGAAGTTTTACAGCTAGAAGCCTTAGAGGAGGGGAGGGAGGGAGGTTAGGCAGACCAGAATGAGAGAGCAGCAAGTGCCCCCAGAAGGAGCCTGAAGAAGGACCATTCAGAGAACTACCAAACTAGTCAGAGGGATGCCGCTGGAGGTGTCTGAGCAAGGCAGCTGTGTAGTCAGAACGCGTTACAGAAGATTAGTCGGGCTCCTCTGTGTGAATGCTTTGAAGGGAGAGGGATTGAAGAAGGGAATAGTTAGGTAACCATATGTTGGTTGAGTACTTACTGAACCACATATTCCACCCCCCCACCCCAACCCCACCCCTGGTGGAAGGGAGAAATATAAGAGAGACTGGACGTGGGGTGGCCTGAAGGAAGCAACTAACTGGATACAGAGAATGGGGGTGCAGAAGTCAAATGTAACCTCCTAACTTCTGTCCTTGCGAGTTTGGAGGAGGGTGGATTTATTTACAGAAACAGGGAAATAAAGGAGGAACAGTTTTGTGAAGATTTAGGTTGAACTAAAAGGTTAGGTCACTTGGCTCTTAATGGAAATGTCTACCTGTTTCAAAAGTTAGAAATGGTAGTCTGTACCCCCCAGAGATTTTGATTTATTGATTAGGATGAGGCTTGGGCGTCTGTACTATTCCTCAGTGGATTCTGATGCATAGTTAGGATTTAGAACCCCTAGACTGGGATTTAGAACCACTAGACTGGTTTCGAATAGTATTTGTAACTGATGATGGCATATTTATTTTAAATTAAGTATGTCTGATTCTGGATAGAATCACTGCTGAATAAAAGCCACAGAACATCGAACCCAACGCATACTGTCAGGGGAAGGCTGCCTAGTAAGGAGACAGGCTTATAAACCAAGAGCTACACTGCAAGAAAGTTAGTGCTTAAAAAAAGGCAGGAACTCAGAGATACAGGGATACAATAGCTAGAACTCTTAAGTAGGAGTTTATTAAAAATGGATGAGAAGCGAGGGACTAGTAGAGAACATTCCAGATAAAGGGAAGAGCCCTAAGGATCTTAGGGAAGAGCATAGAATCAATTTAAACAGCTGGATCTGTATGCAGACTATCCATCTGGGTTTGTTTTTGGCTGACCATCCTCATATGGTAACATTTGAGAGACTAACGTTTGAGAAGCTAAATACTCCTTTTCCACTGGTTTCACTGATGTATATTGATTTATCTTTTCCTGTAGTGTTTTCTGCCTCCGGAAGGTCACCGCTGGCTCTGTAGACCAGCTACAGCTGTCACGACCCTTCTCCACTGCTGTGTTTCGGAGGCTCTCCGCCAGAGAGGAGTCTGGCCGGCAGCTGATCCTGCCCCGCTGTCCCTTAGTGGAGAGGAATTACAGGGCGGTCCCAGCCTCTCCCTCATCCCTGCCCTCCAACAGCAACAGGTCACTTATTGGAGAAAGAATTGAGAAAACAACTTAGTGTCCTCACTGCTTTGGGGTCCCTAGATCCCTGGAGTTTGTGATGAGTGAATGGATGGATGAATGTACTTACTTTACTATTACATGGGATTAGCTCTGTCTTCTGGTTGCTTTGTAAATAGTTATGCCTTGTTCGTTCCTCCTTGACAAACTATGTAAAGGAATAGGAATGATGTTGCTAGTGTGGTAGTCTAAAGGCCATCGAGCATTTTTCCTTTTCAGCAACTGTAGACATGGTGAGGATTTGTCGAGTTGTCTTTATTTTCATAAATTCTGTAACACCGGTGAAGTCAGAGATTGAGAAAGCCAAAGAAATTGTTCTGCAACTGTCTTGTTCCATGTAAATGTTATCAAAATAATCAAACACAGCAATACATTTGGTGGCATTTGTTTTGTTCAAAGCTGTCACTACTTTTTTTCTTATAGTGAAGAATGGAAATCTGGAAAATGTGGAGGAAAAAGAATATTTTGGAATTGTCAGTGTAAGGATTTTAGTTCATGAGTGGCCTATGACATCTGGTTCCAGTTTGCAACTAATTGTCATTCAAGAAGAGGTAGTAGAGATTGATGGAAAACAGGTACGATAATATGATTATTAATTGGGAATTAAACCCTAAAGATTTATGCTGGGTATTATGCATGTGTTACATTATTGTATTATTTATTTCTGACTTGATAAGGAAGAATGTTACCCCGATGTTGCCTGTCTGCAAGCATTTAGAATTTTTTACTTGTTTTAACATTTGTTTAGCATTTGAAGTCTTTAATTTTTTAAAAAAATGACTATATTCATACATGTTTATATCACTTTAAAATATTATAAACATTAGTAAATAGAGCGATTGAAGGGATTGAATTTGGTTTATAGCTCTGCCACATTTCCCCCTGGCTAAGTAGATAAAATGGGACAGAGAGCGAGCTTCTAATACTGAATGCTAAAACACTCAGATTAAAGTTGCTAATTAAATGCCTCAGAGTGCAGGGAATGCAGAGTAATTGTGAACTGGATAAGTTTTTTAGTTAAATACAACAAAGGAGGAAAAGTTAGTTTTAGATTCTTATGGGGTTGTGCCATTATTTAAAATAAAGAGTAATTGTTTCTTTTTTCTTTCTTAGGCTCAACAAAAGGATGTTACTGAAATTGATATTTTAGTTAAGAACCAGGCGATACTCAGACATTCAAACTACACCCTACCTTTGGAGGAAAGCATGCTGTATTCTATTTCCCGAGACAGCGACATTTTATTTACCCTTCCCAACCTCTCCAAAAAAGGTACTTTGAAAGGCTGTTACTTAAAGTATTAAGGAAATTACTTCTTTAGTGGATAGCTTTCTAATCATAGTTAATATGTTTGGAAGTAGGCTTCTTTCAGAAATGCTTTATAACATTTAAGAACTTCCAGGAACCTATCTTGAGTCTTAATAGAAAGTGATCAAAACAAAAAGTGATCAGTGGTGACTGCTTAGTGACATTTTGTGGTAAATTGCTACCCTTACTCTGGGCAGTCGTCACAAAATACACAATCAGAATATCATTTAGCTACATTTAGAGAAAGAAGAATTTATTTTTTCCCACCGAAACACGCAACTTTCTGAAAATTGGACTTCTGCGTTCTGTGTGGTAGAATCATAACTGGTGTAGCTCCCTCTTACTGTCTGAGTTTATGGCTCCTTTCTGGCATTTAAACATGAACAGTGAAATGTTATTTTTTTCTCCTATGGATGGGAAAGTATATTCTTAGTATCCTACATGTGTTTGGCATAGTAACAGTAGAACTAGGAAGAGAGACACTAGTGTGTATCTAGCGTTTTGGTGACGTGGCTCTTCCTTCTCAGTAGAAGGTGTCAGCTCACTGCAGACCACCAGCCAGTATCTCCTCAGGAATGTGGAAACCACCGTAGATGAAGACGCTTTCCCTGGCAAACTACCTGAGACTCCTCTCAGAGCAGAGCCTCCGTCTTCTTACAAGGTACATCCGGTATTCGGGATTATCTTTCTATTACAGACTTCTGTAGAAGAAAACAGCATTTCAGATGAGGTGGAAACCACGAGGACTGGGAGTGTGAAATGTTAATAGTGGGCTCCTCACTGTTGCAGTGTGAGGCTTTCAGGTTTTCCCATTTTCTTTTCAAGTTCCATTTAATAGTACAGTTAGATAATGATTATCAAGTCCCTGGATATCATTCTGGGGGGATTTTCAGCTCCAGAGTCATTCCCATATTCCTGTTTATTGATTCTGCGACTGCTGTCTCGAGCACACATGCGTGTGCTCGCACGCACACACAGACACACACACAGAGACACAGAGGCCCAGGGCCCTCAGGATCTTCACAGTGACCGAGCACACGTGGTGAAGGGTGTACTTTCTGGAGTTGGACCGCGTGGGTTTGAATCCTGGTCCTGCCACGTACTAGTTGTGTGATCTTGAACAAGTTCTTAGGCTCTCTAACCTCAGTTTCTTTATCTGTGCAATGGGGCATCCACTTTAATCTGTAAAATCATGCAGTTGTTACCAGGATTAAATACACCGGGTACAAATGTAAGAATGTATTTCCACCTAGTAAGTACTCCTATATTACTAAGGGCGTGATACAGCTGCCAGGATATATATACGGGGTTCACACTGAGTATCTTGATACCTCCATATGTATTAGCTCAGCCTCTTACTTGAAATAATTTCTGTTTAAGTGAGCAAGATCTGTGGTCCAAAGGATTCCAAAGACTTTTTTTTTAGGTTCCCACTGACAGTTGGGATTGCCTACTTGGGGTTGTTGTAGAAACTCTGGTCACTTTTTGCTGCCTGAACGCCAGCACCCTCACTCTGCCTACATGCCTCCCTCCCTGTCCGTGCACCTTAGTGTCTGTTCTGACGTGTTCTGTGCCCAGTGAACCTCCCATCTGGGCCAAGAGCCATTAACATGTTTGTCTTTCTCTCCTGCTGTTGTCATCCAACTATTAGAAACCCATGGTTGCCTTTGGTCTGTTTGGCATAGACTAGCTGAACCTCTTACCATTTAGCAGTAACGTTCACTTAATTTATACACGATAGTGTAAATAATTGTAAAGGATAACAAAGTAACATTCCTATGCCTGTATTACTAGAACATAATTTTTTAAATTGTAAATAATTTTATCAAGGTATATTTTAAAATAAAATAGTGCCCATTTAAAATGTACAGTTAGGTAAGTTTTGATAAATGTAGGCACCCATGTAACCAGCATCACAGTCAAGATGCAGAATTTTATCATCGCTTAAACCTAGAACATAATTTTTAAAGTCTCTTAGAGATCAGATGGTACTTGGCTTGTCTAATCAAAACTCCTCTTTTAGGTGATGTGTCAATGGATGGAAAAATTCAGAAAAGATCTATGTAGGTTCTGGAGCAGTGTTTTTCCAGTATTCTTTATGTTTCTGAACGTCATGGTGGTTGGAATTATAGGAGCAGTTGTGGTAATAACCATCTTAAAGGTGCTCTTCCCAGTTTGTGAATACAAGTAAGTATTTTTTTTTTAAGATTTTATTTATTTACTTGTTTTTTTGAGAGAGAGAAAGAGCACAAGCAGGCAGAATAGCAGGCAGAGGGAGAGGGAGAAGCAGGCTCCCACTGAGCAGAGAGCCTGACATGGGGCTCGATCCCAGAGCCCGGGGGGATCATGACCTGAGTGGAAAGCAGCTGCTTAGCTGACTGAGCCACCCAGGTACCCCAGTAGTTATTATTTTTAAACAGCATTAGTGTTTTTAATGATTAAAAAGCGAGTTGTATTTACTGTATTTTAGAGTACAAAATATAAATATTAGGAAGGCTATAAGATGAGATGGAGGGAAAATGATGTCTGCTTTTTTCCTAGCTTGTCTTCCAACTTTAACAAAACTAAAACATTTATTGGATATCTGTCATGAACAAGACAGTTGTCTTGGGGATTCAGATGTGAATAAGACAAACTCTACCCTCTAAGATCTTAGCCTATTAGAGAGAGAAAGGAAACATTGCATTTTAGTGAAAAATGCAATGTTAGACTAACAAGTGAAACAAGGGCTTCACCATGTATAATTTTCTACCTCCATCTATCTGTTTGTTTTTTCAAAGATTTTATTTGTTTATTTGACAGAGAAATCACAAGTAGGCAGAGGGGCAGGCAGAGAGAGAGGGGGAAGCAGGCTCCCTGCTGAGCAGAGAGCCCAATGTGGGGCTCCATCCCAGGACCCTGAGATCATGACCTGAACTGAAGGCAGAGGCTTAACCCACTGAGCCACCCAGGCGCCCTTCTACCTTGAAGTATCAATTTTCAATGAAGTGGATTTTAGAAGACTGGTGCAGCATTGCTTGTAACAAAGCAAAAGCAAAAGAGGAAACCTCTGAACTGTTTATCAATGGTGGCTTGACTGACTAGCAAGCAATTCACATGTACAGTGGGATTCTGTGCAGCTGAGAAGCAAAGAATCCAAAATCTATTAGGTGGGGGAAAACACTGCGTAGCATATGATCCCATTTGGGTAAAACAAAAGTATTATGTATATGCGTATATAAATGCACAAGAAACTTCTGAAATGACAAAATAAGTTACTTCTAATGAGTGGGAACGGAGGTAAAGATACTTTGTTTCCCTTTCTGGATGGCTTTTTTTTTTTTTTTTAAGATTACAGAGAGAGACACCAAGAGAGGGAACACAAGCAGGGGGAGTGGGAGAGGGAGAAGCAGGCTTCCCACTGAGCAGGGAGCCCAACACCAGGCTCTATCCCGGTATCCCCGGGATCATGACCTGCGCCAAAGGCAGACGTTTAACAACTGAACCACCCAGGTGCCCCTGTATGGCTTTTTTTTAAACCATAAGAAATTATTTTATACATGTAAAAGTGAATTTTTTGTTAGCATTTTTACAAGTTGAACAAGCAATGGGCAGCTGGCTGGCTCAGTTGTGGGAACATGCAACTCTTGATCCCTGGGGTCGCAAGTCGGAGCACCATGTTGGAAGTGGAGTTTACTTAGGAAAAAAAGAAAAGAAATTTAATAAGTTAAATAGTCATTTTAGTTGTCTTAATAGAAATAATTTTCAGTAGATAGAAATGACCACAGTTTTTGACTTAAGTTATATTGTACCATGTTAGAAAAATCCTAGGATTTATAGGAAAGAAAAAAAGATTCAATTCAGACATTTGCTTTTCTACTTGCTTGTCGTAAGGTCTTTGAAACTCCCATTTCTTTATGTGTAACATTGAACTAAAACCTTAGAGGCTTTGTTAGAAGGCCATGATGCAAGCAAAGAGCCTGCGGAGTAAAGAAATATTAGTCTCTCTCCCACCTTTTAGTTTGGTTTCCCCTGAAGAATTCACATTTCCCATTTCTTTCTGAAAATGAAAATTCTGGAACTTAATAGTTTCTTCCTTTTTCCTTTGACTGCCAGGAAGCTTGGGACCTTTTTTGAACTTTTTAGGCAAACCTGCCTAGAAAACCATGTTGCACTTTTTTTTTTTTATTGTTTTTTACCAAATGTTTTGTTATGGGCATTTCTGTGGGAAGAGATACAGTGTAAAATTAAAAACCAGATTTGCAGTATACTTGCGTCAATGGCAGTTGTACTAAGGTTACTTTCTGGTAGTAAAATATTTCATCAGTATAGAAATACAAAGAGCATAAATTAAAATACCTCTTCATTTCCCTGTTTTTTAATCGTTGTAACTAGAGGTGATCATGGTTAACTTTTAGGGTGTGCATCTTTTATCCAAATTCTGTGTATTGATAAAAATGTATGGTAAACAGTATGATCCCATTTGGGTAAAACAAAAGTATTATGTTTATAATAATAAGGTTGTTTATCAGCTAGATTCTTAACTGTCCCTCACATTGCTTTATTCACTTAATGACAGGTACATAGCTATCTCAGTGTGCCAGTAATTTTTTCCTTGGTCCCCTTATCAAGGCCAGATGAAAATTAAAAGAAAAATTTTTATTTCTTTTTAATGCTTGATTTTTATTTTAAATAGTCTCTACACTCAATGTGGGGCTTGAACTCATGACCCTGGGATCGAGAGTCACATGCTCCACCAACTGAGCCCAGCCAGGCACCCCTTTATTTCTTAATTTACATAGAGATATATATCATTCTTACGTATATTTGCAAATGGGCTGTGTGTGCCCTCTAGGGCCCTATAGAAAACTCTTATCTTGGAATCAGATGGGACACTGCCACCCTCACTTCCTGTCCACCACTAGCTTTTATACAGTGTTGCTTTTGATCACAGCTGCCAAAGTCCAGCTTTGCAAAGATCTGACCTCATTGAAAGGAATGTGTAGTACAACCTGATGTTGAAACTGTGAGCTACCCTTCAAATGAAATCTTGAAAATCTAAAACAGTCTGTAGGGCCCATGAGTCTGCAGCGCCACCCCAGGGGTCTTGGTGCATATGGGAACTTCGGCCTTAAGACCTTTTCCTCTCAGCACGTGTATTTGCTTATTGGTCCTCCTTCTGGCTGCCTAGTGTTTTCCAGCATAGCTAAGCCATCATGTAACCACTCCTCCACTAGACATTCAGTATCTTCCAGTTTCATGTTCTTTTCAATAATGCTCTCGTGTACCTGTTAAATGTACACATATGTCTTGGCATGTGTGTATTTACAGAGATAGATTCCTAAAAGTGAAATTACTGGGTCAAAGAGTATGTGTATCTTATCAACAGCTGACAGCAGTCTTTTTTGTTTTTGCTACTGTGGACAAAAATACAGTCTCATTTTAACTTGCCTTTTCTTTTTCCTTGTGTCCTCACTAGCCCAGGTCTAGTGGAGTCTAGCATCTTTGTGATAATTGACTGTGTATTTCTCCTGTGACATGCCTGTTTATAACTTTTACCTGTTTTTGTTTTCTATCATCATTGGTATGTGGGAGCTCCTTTATCTGTTATACACACATAATATCTATTACAATTAAAAAACAATTTTAATTAACATATAATGTATTAATTAGCCCCAGGGGTACAGGTCTGTGAATTGCCAGGTTTACACTTCACAGCATTCACCATAGCACATATCTTCCCCAATGTCTATAACCCAACCACCTCTCCCTCCGGCAACCCTCAGTTTGTTTTGTGAGATTGAGAGTCTCCTATGGTTTGTTTTATTACAATTTTTTTTTTAATCCCAGATTACGATTTGTCTTTTGCTCTTGTTTCTGGTATCATACAAAAGTTTTAAATTTAGGCTCAGAGCAATTCATGGCTTTCCTTTGTGTCTTTTAGGATTTTAAATTTTTCTTAAGTATACCTTTCCCGTCTTAAAATTACTTTTCTTAAAACTTAGGTTTTTACCATCACTTGTGTATAGGTTAAGCTAGTTATGATTTAGTTTTTGCTTTCAAAACAGAGGCCATTGTTCCAGTTGTAATTTGCCCAGTGAATCAGAATGCTACCTTATTATGAATGCAGTTCCCACATACATTCATCTTATTTCTGGACTCTCTTCTTCGCTGCTTTGTCTCGTGCTGTGCCACTAGCACGGTTTTAATTACTGTATTGCTTTAATAAAGCCAGGCAACTGTCTCTGCTCTCCATTGTTCTTTTTTTTTTTTTAAAGATTTTATTTATTTGACAGAGAGAGATCACAAGTAGACGGAGAGGCAGGCAGAGAGAGAGAGAGAGAGAGAGAGGGAAGCAGGCTTCTTGCTGAGCAGAGAGCCCGATGTGGGACTCGATCCCAGGACCCTGAGATCATGACCTGAGCCGAAGGCAGCGGCTTAACCCACTGAGCCACCCAGGCGCCCCTCCATTGTTCTTTTTAAAAAATGTTACAGCTATTCTTGCTGTACTCCCTTGTGAACTTTCAGAATCAGCTTGATCAGTTCCATAAACAACTACCTTCTGTTGACATCTTGATTGGGATGATACTGAACTTGCAGAACGGGTCTTGGATCCAATCCAGAGACCTCCTCCTTGGACAGGTACTTAAGTAACAAAAGGGAGAATACTGTGTAAAGATCCTTGAAGTAGCCTTGTCTTACTATGAAACTGTAGACAGGAAATATTTAATTTCTGTTTTTATATTTCAGAGGAATTCTTCAGTTGGATAAAGCAAATGTTATACCTGTCACAGCTATCAACTTATTTCCAGATAATCCTGAGAAAAAAAGAGCAGAAAACCTTGAAGATAAAGCATGTGTTTAAAGCACCATCGCAAATCATGGACTCTGAATTAGTCTTTTGGCTCTAAATTTGCCACTTGAATAGAATTTTCTTTAAATCGCTAAGAATCTGTTTATATACTAGGGAAGTTGCTAAACTCCTAAAACTGCCTAAAACTTGACCTTTAAAGTGACAAGTTAAAAGTCACCTTATTCTGTAACAGGGCTGGCTATTCAGATGATGAATTAAAGGAAATTTAAATGAAGTGGAAGAGAAGACATGAAGAAACTTCAAACTTACCAAAAAAAAAAAAAAAGGACAAAATGCCATGTGCCAGTACTTTTCAAGGTGCCTTTGTAAAGGAAATTCTATCCACTTAATTACTATAATATATGAGACTTTATGAAAAGCACTTTATGAAATTCTAATTTAAAAGCTCAAGAATTTAACACTTATTTTTTTATTCAATTTAATGTGCCTTTATATTAAGTATGTGACTCAGTATAAAGTCACTGAAGTGTTTCATGATTTGATTATATCCTGTACCAAGACTACTTACCTGAATGCACCAGGATTTAAAAATAGTAGTGACATGTTCTCACTCTAAAATAAACTTTTTTTGAGGAAAACAGTATAGAGTTTTGGTATAAAAACATTTCCCAGGCAAGAACTGCTTCTAAGGAAGAGCTCCTTTCACAATACACTGGCTGAAACCAGGGCTCAAATCAGTTAAGGAGTCCGTCAACATCCTGGAATTAGACCATGTCCCTGCTCTTGTGGTTCTTAGAGCTATTTACCCTTCAGCGGTGTTTTGGTCTTTTTTTTAACCATCATTCACACTGACATCTATTTTATGCAATCTAGACATATAATACTTTACTCCAAATGGTATTTCCTATTGTTTAATTAATTATTTATGCAACCCATCATTTTAAACATACCATTCAAGAGTGTAGTGACTGGTTTTTAAAACCACCTTAAATGGGGGGGGCAGTAAAACCCCCTTTGAGTTAGGCTAAATAGATATGTATGTATGGGGAAGGACGACAGGTAGCGAAATGAAGGAGTGAGATTTCATTTTGCCTAGCTATTTTTAATAAGGAATAACAGCCCTGTGAAACATACTTTCTCCATATTATAGAAGAATAAATAATAGCATGCGATTTGGTTTGATCCTAAAGTAACCCAGCTAGTAACACCTGCTTTATGTCCTTCCTCACCTTGAGATGCTAAAGATTCTAGTTCTAACTGCAAATAATGACAGGGTCTTATTGCATCCATTAAGCATATAGGGACTCAAGTGAGGAGAACCATGCAGGAGTCTCTGTGGCCCATTGGAGAGTGTGGTATGGGATTTGCAGCGAGCAGAGTCCTGTCTGCCTTCCCTCTCTACCAGTGAGACCCAGGACCACGGCATGATGCTCTTTTCTATGGTTGGGATGATACAGTAAGTTACTTTTTAAAAAGTAATCCTAAATGGGTATCTTACCTATAAGATTTTATACCATTAATTCCATTTATTAACCTACAGTTGCACCATTAACTATTTTAATTATGCTTTGTATCCATGAGTGAATGGGTTCATTAGAACACAGTGAGCAGCACGGGCTTACGAGCATCCACTTGCCTACAGTGCATCCTCGAATGTGGGCAGAATAAAGTCAAGCAAGAGTGTGTGCGCGTGTGTATGTATGTGTATATATATATATATATATATATATGTATATATATATATATATATATATTTATTTTTCTTAGTGCATTACGAAATGAAAGGTCTTTAAAGCTCTCCCAGGAAGGGGAGGGAAGCTACTGTAACCCCAAGCAGGAAGGCACACCAGGGCCGTGGTTTGTGCATCAACTGGCTGCTTCTGTAAAAACGTTTGGGAATTTTCAGTTATCCACTGGCATCCAAGGTGCTAGAGCCAGTATTACTCCCTAGAAGGAACAGCAGCTGGACAGTGGAAGAGAAGACGCTGTACTTAGAAGTGCATGTAAAGACACTTTTCCAGGCTAAGTAATTGCCCCTGTGCTGCAACACAACGTGGTCCGTGAAAGAGAAAATCGGGTAATGCTAAAGTAAAACACGTGTGCTTGCAGCTTTAAAAAATTGCCTTTATTCAGAATCATACTTTTTTTTTAAAATCTTACCATTATCAAAGTTTAAAAAAATATAGCACTCAGTGCAATGAAATACTACATTTAATTATTAATCAAACACTTAAGGCAGGTTTCTCACAGTTTACATGTGAGAATTTAGCATGATCCAAACTCAAATATCCACTTCTCATATCTTTCAATGTCTGCAGCAGAAACGGACTTAGAGACCTTTTTTAAAGCCATTTCAAAGTCCTCCATAGTTGTAGGCATGTGCATTTCCTCTCTTGAAAGATTTCTGATCTCTTCTGGCGTCAAACCTTCAATGCGCCTTCTCATTGCCATCAAAGATGCATCCCTAGGTTTTAAATTAAAACAAAGTGTTATTTTGATTGAATAATTTTCTGTGAACAGAAAATCTTTTCAGTACGTGTTATTCTGTAATTACCCACTATACACACTTAGTACTGCATAGACTCTTATCAGAATATAAGGCCTGTTCTGAGATATTTTTTAGCTGTTAAATATTCCATGATGAATTACAGATATTAATCAATTTAAATAACTGATACTGAGTAGGAAGCCAAGAAAAAGTAAAAGGGTGTAATAAAGAAGCTAACAATTGGGGCACTTGGGTGGGTTAAGCCTCTGCCTTCGGCTCAGGTCATGATCTCAGGGTCCTGGGACTGAGCCCCGCATTGGGCTCTCTGCTCAGCAGGGAGCTTGCTTCCCCCCTCTCTCTCTGCCTGCCTCTCTGCCTACTTGTGATCTGTCAAATAAATAGATAAAATCTTAAAAAAAAAAAAAAGCTAGCAATTGAATTTCATTGTACGTGTCCAATTAAAGAAAGAATAAACATCAGAGAGACAGGAGAGAACCAGATGGCTGAAAAACTATTTTCTACACGGGTTGGAAAAATTAAATGGTCAAGTTAGTGTGTTTCAGCTTTCCCTTCTGTATTAGTTTTGTCTTGTTTTTTGGTGTTTTTTTTTTTTGTTTCTAAAGAAGAAACTTTAGACTCAAGGACCTCTCCTTTCATCAAGTTTCAGCTTTAATAACAGCCACCAAAGGGACAGCACCCTACAGCTGCCTTCCATCCACACGTTCTCACCGACGCTCACAACAAGCCCGTGTGGTATACTCTACAGTGAGTACCTTGCTAATAAACATATGAACTAATAGGACAAAACCTACTTGAATCAACTGGATTAGAGACTGTCTTTTTTCTTTTTTACTCCTGTTCCTGTCATATTTAAAAAACCTGCACTGAAAATGAGATTGTACTCCCCTGGAGTATGCCCAATCCATTTCACACTTCTTAGGAAAAATACTGAAGAAGTACACCAACATTTTTTTAATCCAAGAAAATTACTTATTTTCTATATTATACCAATTGTTCTAATATCAGCTTCCTGAACTTATAGCTTTCAAAAGCACTGCAGACTGTTCAATGACATGCAAGATACCCAAATTCTTACCAGCACCTTACCACAAACTTAATCCCAAAACTCTTGTCTCTCACTAGAAATTCTAATGTGGGTCTTTATTCTTCACCCATTTTATTAATTCAGCATAAAACTTCATAACAGAAGTTTATACCCACATACCCTATGCTTTCAAAATAATTCATACCTGCACACATTGGTAATGTCTGCACCTGAATAACCTTCCATATTTTCTGCTATGCTTGCAAGGTCAACATCATCGGCCAATTCCAGTTCACGTAGACTTATTCGTAACAGCTCCTCCCTGCCTTTTGCTAATGATGGAAACAAATTAAAAAATGTAAGCCTTCCTTGGCTCAGCAGGGAGCCTGCTAACACCCCCACCCCCGCCTGCCCCCCCACTGTCTCTCTCTGCCTGCCTCTCTGCCTACTTGTGATCTCTCTCTCTGTGTCAAATAAATAAATGAAATCTTAAAAAAAAAAAAAGCATATCACTTTAAAAAAAAAATGTAAGCCTTCAACATAAACATATTTTTTTCTCAAATCTACTTTGTATAAGAAGTTGTTTTCCAATTCTTAGAGCTCATTTGCTTAAAAATTTAAGAGCCCTTCTAAATTTAAAATTTCCTGGTACCAGGTGGCTCAGTCAGCTGAGTGTCTGCCTTCAGCTCAGATCATAGTCTTGGGGTCCTGGGACTGAGCCCCACACTGGGCTCCCTGCTTGGCAGGGAGTCTGCTTCTCCCTCTCCTGCCTCTCCCCTGGCTTGTGCAATCGCTCGCTCTCTCTGTCTCAAATAAATAAATCTTTTTTTTTTTTTTTTTAATTTTCTGGAACTAAGGCTTTCAGAAAAAAAATTTTCTGGTACCAGTTAATATAAGGAAGGACAACCTACTTTTGTCTCTTTAAAGGAAATTAAATTAATTACTACCAAATTTTAAAATCTCTAAGCAAAACTACCTAAGAGTTAACATGAGCTTTCAGACAAGATTCAAATGCAGATAACCTGATGGTAATGGAATATAGATTCTTTTTTCAAGACGTCGTCTTAATGCCTCATCAATATCCCAGGGAAAATTAGTAGCTGCCAGAACCATAACCATTTTGGAAGGGTCATCATTTTCAGAAGCACCTCCAACGCCTAAAAAAATGGGAGAGGAGAATGTAAAAAGACAGGAAGTCAGAGTATAGAAAATAGAGCTCAACTACTTAAAGATCATCACATATTCAGCACTAAATTGCAAGGCAGTGTAACTGTTAAGCCTCCCTAAGACTTCTAAGGCTAAATGGTACATATATGAATTTGTGGTCCAAGAAAAATGTTTTAATATGCAAAAAGTAGGACGCAAAATAGATTTAACCAAAAGACCTGCCCAGTTTAACTACATACCAGTTTCTTAAAGTTTTTCAAAAACATACATATCCCTCAGGCAAATTTATTTACATTTATTTCAATTTCATGCTGAAAATAAGAAATCCGAGCATATGCCCACGAGTGCTCTGTGAACAGCCATTATTTCTGGCATGTCCCCACAATACAGTCGATCTCCAGGACCTCCTTGCCAGCCCTCTCTGGTCGGCAGGAGCTGTGTGGCTTAGCCCTAGGAGTAGAGCTTGGTCAACGCACAGACATACACATACCATCCATCTGAACCAGCAGCTCGGCTTTCACCCTTCTGCTTGCTTCGTGCTCTTCAGAAGTCCCTCTGCGACTACAAATGGAATCTATCTCATCGATAAATATGGTGGCTGGAGAGTAAAATCGAGCCTAAATACAGAAACCATGTAACATCAGGTTTTTATTTCATTTAAAAAATAATCGGCAATAATTAGAAAAGAGCCCAGGAGCCCGCCACACCACACATCTCTCTCTCGTCCCAGCATTGGGAGAAGATAAACTGGAGCAGCTACAAGACAGCTTCAAATGGAAACTCATCCTAGACTTCAATATGATATGGCGTACTTTAACTGGCAGTATTTATTTATTCATGAGTGATATAAATACAGAATTACCTTATATGCTACAACAAGTCAACAGTGGTGGGAAAACATTTACAGATATTGGTAAGTGTTCTACAGTTCTAGAAAAAAAATGGTTACAGAAAATCATTACCTTAAATAAAATCATAGATTCCTTCTAAGAAATCCTAATTAAATTGCCATTTTTCTTTTTGACAATACATTTATTATAGTAACTAAAGAAGTTCATAATCATTTTTAAAGATTTATTTTATAGTGAGAGAGCACGAGTGAGGGGAGGGGCAGAGGGCGAGAGGAGGACAGCGAGGGAGAGAACCCTCTAAGCATGGAGCCCAGCGTGGGGCTCGATCTCACAACTCTGAGTTCATGATCTGAGCCAAAATCGAGAGTCGATGCCTAATCAAATGAATCACACAAGCGCCTCCATAGTTATTATTTTTAAATGAAATATCCAATGAGGGCTAATTTCTCAGAGATTACTATAAAGACAATAAAAACAAGGCTTAAGGCACTGATGGCTATCGGAGCCACCACACAAAATCAAAGCCAACCCAGAGGTAGACAGGCAAAGGTCAAAGAGACATCCCCCAAAACATCTAAATTGTTAGATCCTGCTAGGTCTAAAAAGCTGAAATAGATTCTGAAAAGTCCTCGCTGCATGATCCAATATACTATTCTTTTGGTTTAAACTCATTTGATTAGGTTTCTGATACTTGAAAATGAAAGTTCTTGACAATACAACAAAAAGTACACCATTAAGTTTTGGTTATGTGTTTGCTACCATGTCATGAGAAAAATCCTGGAAAGATTTGTATTTAAGTGGCATTATTAAAAATACAGGCCTTGAAAAAGAAAAAGAAAAGAAAAAAGAAAAGAGAAAATAACACTTGAAATATGTTTGCTTTGAGAGATTCAGGGGAGTGGGGCTGGGTCCTGGGGGAGAGGCAAGTCATCTACAGAGCAGACAAAACAAGATGTGAGAGGCAGTACTCTTCACTCCAGGAAAGAGTCCATATGATGAACAGGGGGGAAAAATTAAACCAGTTTTAATTTGAGTTTTAAATATGAGCCCTAATCAGAAGTCCCAAAGGCAGAAGCTCCAAACTGGCCAGTGACTCAGCCCCACTACTCAGCCCCACTACTCAGCAGCAGACAACTCAAAGTAGCAGATTCCAGAGAAGCAGGCACTTACTTAAAGATGGTTAACATCAGGGAAGCCAGTAAAAAACAAGCTGTTTGATAAACCTTCATAGCCCTCACCATAAAAAATAATGTAAATTAGGATTTTGTAAGAGGCTTCCCGGCACAGAAAAAAATGGCCATTTTTTTTTTAATATAAACTCTCCTTTAGAAAATATATCAAATAATCCTGAAACAGAACAGCTACTACTGTTTAGCCCCTATGAGTCAGGCTCTACAGTAAGCAATTCACAGGCATTAGCTCATTGTGCCGTCCAAACATTACAGAGGCAGCTCCTGTATTACAGTCATCCTCTTACAGATAAACTGAGGAGCAGCAAAGGAATTTGCCCAGAGTTAGCCAGCTAGGAAAGGGATGACGGAGGTGGGATCTGAAGCTGGGCCACCGGACCCTAAAGACTCCAAACTTAGCCGTTCATTCTATTTACGTTACATTTTTTAAAAGCCTGAGTATTCTGAAATCCTGGCAAATGTAATTCTCCTTCCCCTGAAGCAAAGGGCAAACTGATTTTTCAAACTCATCTAAGAGGTTCTCCACTACTACAGTATAAACTACAGATTCCCCTACTACAGTATAAATTTCTGATAAACTATTAAGAACCTGTTGGAATTTGCATCCTGCCATATGAATTATCAAACTTGAAGGAGAAAATGGGAATTCAAAGAGGGAGAAACCTTTACAGAAAATGGATAACATTAAATCGTAAGGGTTTTCATTTACTTGTTTTGTTTTATTCTGAGTCTAGGAAGTAAGATCTAATGTCACATTAACACGGTCATCTAAAGGGTTGTCCACAGTGAAGTCTTTAAAGTTAAGCATGCAAGTCCCTGTCCATATAATAAGCATAACTCTGTCCTGATACACGTAACTACACTATTTCTTAAATGAGGCAAGACTGAAATAACCAGTGAAGCTTAACAGAGTCAGAAGTCTAAAAAGCTGTTGAATTTAATCCACTCTACTATGAACTTGTTAAATTATAATTCCTTCTACTGATACTCAGATTAGTGGGAGTTGAAGAAGGGAAAAAAGAAACTCAAAGTAATAGGAAAAGGAGGAACAAAAGTCTGGATCATTAAACTTAAGGTATTTAGCTCAGTTAATAGATTAGAGGGATCTAACTTCCACAACTACTTGATTTTCACCATCTCATATTACTATTACAACACTGCACTTATCATATTATAAATAAGCCTACTGATTTAAAAAACATAATAATTTCAAACACCTAGAACAGATTAGGAAGGCAGATCCCATAATGTGAGCATGTCCATAAGCCAACAGAGATGGCTCTTCCTCTGGAGGAAAGGAGACACAGAAAAACTCCAGTTACTCGTGGATTTGTGGGTTCTAGCTTCAAGGGCACGGGAATCACACTCTGGACACAGTATCATCCAGCCCAGCTATTCTACATACTGGAAATAGTTACGACTCACTTCCATCCCTTTTAGAGGTAAAGAATCATTAGAGTGGTCTCAAACATTCACCATTTCAAACAGAAGACGAACAAGCTTCTCAGACTCCCCTCTGTATTTGGAAGTCAGAGTTGACGAAGACACATTGAAGAACGTTGTCTTGCATTCCGTAGCTACTGCCTTAGCAAGGAGGGTCTTTCCTGTGCCGGGTGGGCCAACCATCAACACTCCCTGTCGGGGAAAATAATAACGTAACTGAAAAATTTACCTGCCACTGTTCTAATTCACAAGAATTCCATTACTAAGAATTAATTTTCAACTAACATAAAGTATTAAGAAAAATAAAAATAAGCAAAAGGATACTTTATCACCAAGTTATTTTTTTCATTACAAAAGGTAACTACATTATTAAAAATGTGGAACTCAGAAATGAGAAAAATACAATGTTATAATACTGACATTGTAATAATTATACCCCAACACAGGTACCAATAGTATTTGGATACATTTCCTGCTAGTCTCTAGGTCAAACAAATTGGGTTTTTTTTGTTACATAGTTGTACTCAAAGAATGTCCAGAATTTTGTAGCTTGCTTATCATTTAATATTTCAAGAATTTTTAATAATAAGTACAGAGCTAGCCATGACCACATTTTCTATGTCCAAGAAAGTTTTTTTCAGTCTCTTTTCAGATCAACTCATGACTTTTTAAAAAAGTATCCATTCAATACAGACAGATAGGTCTCAATTTCTTAAGCACAACAGCAAGAAGTAGAGGATACAAGTTCTGTAGCAGATACACCCAATGGAGCAGTTCTGCACTAGACGACTTGTTCACATTTGCAAATATGAGCTCATTCTAAATCAACTTTCCAAAGGTCACCCTGTGCCTATTTCTTACTCTGGGAACCTTGCAATAGCTTTTGGTCTAAACAAAATAAGGAGTTATCATTTACTTCAAAATTTTCCTTAAAAAATAAATAAATAAAATAAAATTTGCCTTACTTATTCTTTCCCCTCACTTCCCTGAATAAGATAAATACTGGTTTTCTGCAGCAAAGTACCTGCCGTTCATTTTGACAACACTATTAACAGTAATAAACTTACTTTCCATGGTCTCCTAATGCCCTTAAAGAATTCTGGCATCCACATTGGTAACACCACAGCTTCCTTCAGCAACTTTTTAGCTTCTACTAAATCAGCGATATCATCCCTGAAAGAGGATATATTTTATCAACACCCTCTTAGATCACAAATTTAGCTGTAGGCACTCTTGCAAAACACAGAAGCACCGTTTTCCACAGCTGCCAGACTGCGAAGCCCCACGCCTGGCACGAGTGAACTTGCACACAGGGAGGAGGCCTGCCACACCAGCCAGGACACGTGCAGCACAACCTGAATCTTCAATTCCTGGCAATAATGATTTCCAAGTTGGTGAATGACACCACTGGTCTATAGGCCCACTCTTAGGTATTTATCATGCCATCTCATTTTAAATTCCTACCCTTGTGATGCTCATTTTCATAAACTCCATGATTTAGAAACAATGAGCCCATTTAAAAAAAGGGGGGGGCGGCTCAGACAGTTAACCATCTGCCTTCAGCTCAGGGTCCTGGGATAGAGCCCCACATCCGGCTCTCAGCTCAGCAGGAAGCCTGCTTCTCCCTCTCCCACTCCCCCTGCTTGTGATCCCTCTCGCTGTGTCTCTGTCAAATAAATAAGTAAAATCTTTTTTAAAAAGTAAGAATAAAAAGGGCATAAAGCAGAGACAAGGTTCCAATATTGCTGCTTTGCCCCCAACCCTATTAAAATGTAGACACCAAGGATAAAGAGTATCAAAGAGACTACTATGAAGTTACCACCAACCACGAGAAAACTCTTACTGCTACTACTATTACTGGTACATGTGGCATTTTCATGAAAATACATGTTTACTATATAAATACCAAATATCAAAAAATATTTTTAAAAATATCCCCAAAGTCATACCTAAAAATCATTAAGATTTTAATGAAAAATATATAGCAGAATATACCTAATTTTGTGGGAAAGAGGGCCTTTTTTTTTTAATTTAATTTTTTTTGAAAGGGAGCTTTTAGAACTCAGTGTGATAATTACAGTTCTTTGATTAGATACAGTAAGTCAAGCTGAGAACCACTGCTCAAAGTCACAGATAATAAAAGCAACATGCATGGGACAAACCTATAGATAACAAGCAACAATGGGGCATCTGGCTGGCTCAGTCGCTAGAGCACTGCAACTCCTGATCTGTGCAGGGGTTGAGTTCAAGTCCCACTTGGGCACAGAGCTTACATAGGAACAAAAAAACAAAAGCAAACAACACACATGCCTAAGAATCCGTGCCATTTCAGCATTAGAGGATGTCCCAAAAAGAAGAAGAGATGTCTATGATCTTTATGAGATTTTTTTATTTAATAGAAACTTATTCATCGTTTGTTATTTTATTAAATAAAGATCTCAGACAAAAATCTGGTAGAGCCGGAACCAAGCGCTGGGCTTACATTGCAGGCACTCTCATCCCAGCCTTAAGGGCTGATGATCTTCAGTGCGTTTACTAAAAGTAATGGTTCCCTTTACTTTTCCGAAAAGCATTCTCAGCACCAGTTATCTTGCTGTGCTATAACTTACCATCGAACATTGGGATTCTGAGAAATTATATCTCTTTCCAAAGCTTCCACTAAGTCCTTATCATATCCGGTACTATCAAATTTACTTGTCTCTGGTTCAGTAACTGCAGCAGGTGATTTGTTCTACATTGGGAGAAGAACACAAGAACTTCTGATTGACTCAAAAATGATACACAGAAACAAAGACTGGACTCCAGTGATATTTTTAAAAGAGCTAATATAATAGTAGAAGTAACAAGAGAATCCAAGACTATTAAGTCATCCTCTACACCAACATCAGAGTTTCATACTCAATTTTTACTTTTACATTAAAAGTATGATGAAAGTGTTCAAGAAAAACAAAAATACTATGCATATGAATTGGTGAAAATCAAAAAAGTCAACACTAAGATGAACTGGTTAAAGACAGATGGCTTATGTAGTTAAGATTACAGCTCGCTTTTTTTTTTTAAAAGATGTAATTTATTTATTTGAGAGCAAGAGTGAGCTTGCGCATGTGAGTTGGGCGGGGAGCAGAGGGAAAGGCAAAGAATCTCAAGCAAACTCCATGCTGAGCGTGAAGCCCTGTGAAGTCTCCATTTCACAATCCTGAGGTCACGACCAGAGCCAAAACCAAAAGTTGGATGCTTGACAGACTAAGCCACGCAGGTGCCCCATCGATGGCTCACTCTTAACCACCTGCTCGGCCCTCATCAATGCTCCTACAACTTTGCTTTTCTGTTCCCACCCTGCTCCAAAACAGACACCATCCCCTCCCACCCTCCACGACTGCAGCCCATAGGGCCCCAGCTCCTAGGCCCTGCACTGAAATACTCCAGGGCACAATGGCAAACGCACAGAGCGCTGCCAAGATATTTTACATTTTTTAGTGAAACCCAGCATTTTCTGTTGAACTCTGGGTGAAATACCAGCTCCCTGTCTCTAGATTAAAACTGCTACATTCCTTTCAGTGATGCCATATTTTTGTGAGGCTGGGTTTCTGGCAGTTTCTGTGATAAAAGAAATAGCAGGAGAAAATCAAGGTGAAAGAGGAATCAGAGTGAAATATCCACTCTGCCTCTGAAGTCTGAGAAACTGAGCAGCGCCCAAAGTTATCTGAACTGAACTTCTGTACCGGTGTTATGGGTATTCTTTTTGTCCTTGAGGGGCTAGTGAAAACATCAGAGATACTCATGAATTTTTTAAGACAAGAAAATTTATGACGTGCTTACTGTGAACAGTCATTTACTTGGGTCTTGTACAAGAATTCTCACCCTGTCTCATTAACATTGTTTTGCCCATATGTGCTTTCTCTGTCAGCAGTGCTATCTAAAGTCAGTATTAATATCTACGCTTAACCAGTATTTATATATTCTAAGGTCTTAACACTAGATGGTCAAAAGTGTCTTACAATACACATATTCACTATCCAATACAAACATACAAAATTCAAGGAAGGTATTGTGCAGTCTTTAGAAGGCTGGGGCCCCTGGCTGGCTCAGACAGAAAAGCATGAGACTCTTGATCTCGGGGTTGTGAGTTCAAGCCCCACGTTGGGTGCAGACATCACTAAAACAATAAAATAAAATGAAATTTAAAAAACAAATAAATAGGGGCGCCTGGGTGGCTCAGTGGGTTGAGCTGCTGCCTTCGGCTCAGGTCATGATCTCAGGGTCCTGGGATCGAGCCCCACATGGGGCTCTCTGCTCAGTGGGGAGCCTGCTTCCTCCTCTCTCTCTGCCTGCCTCTCTGCCTGCTTGTGATCTCTCTCTGTCAAATAAATAAATAAAATCTTTAAAAAATAAATAAATAAATAAATAAATAAGGGGCACCTGGGTGGCTCAGTTGGCTAAGCATCTGCCTTCGGCTCAGGTCATGATCCCAGGGGCTCCCTGCTCGGTGAGGAGCCTGCTTCCCCCTTCCCCTCTGCCTGCCACTTTGCCTACTTGTTCTCTCTCTGTCAAATAAATAAATTTTTTAAAAATCTTTAAAAAAATAAAATAAAATAAAAAATTAAAAAATAAAGAAAAGAGAAGATGGTTATCTTTTAGGATTTATGCAGTTGTTCATTCACAAATATTTATCAAGAACTCATTCTATGCTAGCGGCTGTGGGGGACAGAAAGAAGACACTGTCCTTGATTACTGGGAACTCACACTGTGAGCCTAGAAAGACACAGAAAAGCACTTTCTAGTTGTTTTCTTTCCTCCCACAGAACACAGTGCTGGTGGGATGTCTGCAGACAAAGCAAAAATGAATTTAAGCTAGGCAGAAAGGAGAAACAAATAATAGGTCACCAAAGGGAGATATGGAATTTGAAGTGCTCACATTTTTGATAGGATTTTATTTAATTAGCTGAAATAGTACAGTTTCCTTTAAGCACATATTGATTTAATAACTTGCTCTGAGTAAATATGCTACCAATTACTAGCAGGTGAAAGGGAGCAGGAGAGGGGCTAAAAAGAACACAGCATCCTTTCTGATGCTTAAAATAAAGTTGAAGATGAACCAGTTACCCAGGAGATAAATACCCAGGTTTAAAACCAGTTATTGTAAAAGCTGGCAACATTAAACACACAAAATCCAAATCCACTATCTCAATTAAAATAATTTAAAGTGACAGCTAGACTTTCACTCACAGGAAAACAGAGTGCTATGGAGAACTAAAAATCCTGGCATTAGACATTTAACAAAGACAGGACTTTGAAAAGTATAGAGAAAGGAAAGCCAACCAGGGAACCTATAAAACCTTCTAGGTTTTCTTTCTCCTTCATAAATCCAGACTCAAGGTCAAAGAAGCCAAAAACCCAGAAACACCATGGGCACACAAAAACCCAACAAAAGCTTGCTCTCTCTAGCCAGAGGACCAAGAAAGAAGGAGGCTAGCAAGACGGAACTTCCAGACAACACTCTAGTCAAGCACCTCAGGAAAGGCTGGATCCCAGACCTAGCCAGGCAAGCAAAAGCCAGGTAGAGAGCCTAGGCTTCCACCCTTGGGAAGCTGGAATGAGGTACTCTACACCTCCATTAGGGTATAACAGAGGCCAATTAGGGAGCTGGAATTTTCATCCCTGCCAATCAGTGACAGGACTCCCACTCAGTAAGCAGAGATTACAGAGGAAGTGTGTGACCCACCCAGAAGTAACGGGGCACTGGGGTGGTGTCAGAGGAAGACCTGCAGACTCAAGACAAGGTCACTCCCACCACAATGTTACTGGAGTTCACACGGACAACTTCTGTCACAGCTCAGTGGTAATGAGAAGACCCTTTCCCCCATTCAGGTGTCAACAGAGGCTGGGTGAGACTTCTACTTTCATCTGATTGTGACCCGTCCCCCCATTTCCCTGATACAGCAGTGTCAGAAAAAGTCAGGTAAAACAGTAGGTGTAAATAACATCTACAGTCTCATAACATAATATGAAAATGTCCAGGTTGCAATCTAAAATCAGTTGTTATACCAAGAACTAAAAAGATCTCAAACTTAATGAGAAGACAATCAACACATGCCAAGATAGAATTTCCTGAAAGATTTGAAAACCACCATGAATTTAAAATGCTTCAAATGAGCAATTATGAACAAATCTGAAACAAACAAAAAAAACAGAAAACTTCAGAAAGAAATAGAAGACCCCAAATTAATCCATTGAGAGTAATAAGCAAAACAACACCTTGCCTACCGGGAAAAACTATTCAAATGAGAGGAATTTCTCCTCAGAAAAGGAGGCCAGAAGGACTTGGCACAAAACTGTTCAAGAAAAAGAACTGTTAATACAGAATCCTCTACCCAGCCTTCATGGAATCAAAGGGTAATCAAAACATTCTTAGATGAAGGAAAAATAAGAGAATTCGTTGCCAAGAGACCAACCCTAAAAAAAAAACAAACAAAAACGGTTAAAAGTTGTTCTCTAAACAGAAAAGAAACAATGTAAAAAAGACCCTTGGAAGGATGAAAGGACACAGTAAGTAAATATAGGGGTAAGTACAACAGGCCTTCTTTCTCCTTTTGAGTCTTCTAATTTATTTAATAGTTGAAGCAAAACACTGTGTGACGAGGCTAGATCTAAATGAGAGAGGAAATATTTAAAAACAATTATAAATGGGAGAAGGAAAAGGGATATAAAGAGAAATAAGATTTCTATACTTTATTCAAAATGGTAAAATGACAGTATCAATCAACCAGTACAAGTTTTGTACACGTGAAATCTAGAGCAACCACTGAAAAAGCTAACACAAAGGAATATCCTCAAAACCATTATGGAATATCAAAATGTAATTCTAAAAAATATTCAAGTAACCCCCATGAAAAGGCCAGAAAAAGAACACAGAATAAAAAACAAAACAAAAACCACATCAGAAAACCAAAAATAAAACAGCAGACTTGAACTCCAACATAACAAAATACATTAATCATAAATGGCCTATACACACACCAACTAAAAGAAATTAAGTGGAATAAATTAAAAACATGATTCAAGTATCTGCAATCATCAAGAAACCTGTCCAAATACAAAGATACAGGTAGGGTGAACGTAAAAGAATGGAAAAAGGTTTAACGTGCAAACATTAATCAAAGAAAAATAGGCATGGCTATATTAATATCAGACAAAGTCAATTTCAAAGAAAAAACCAAAAGCCAAAAACCAAAACACAACACCTACCAGAGACAGAGAGGGACATTACATAATGATAAACAAGTGAATCCACCTAGAAAACAAAGCAATCCTAAATGTGAACGCACCAAACAAAGCCACAATATATGAAGCAAAAGCCCAGAGAAGTGAACAAATTGGCAAACCTTTACATATAGCTGGAGACTTCAACAACTCATCTCTCAACAACTGACAGAACAACCAGAAAGAAAATCAGCAAGGATACAGAAAAACTGAACAGCACCATCATCCAGCAGAACCTAACTGATATTAACAGAAAGTTCCACCCAACAAAGGCAAAATACACATTATTTTCAAGTACTCATAGAACATATTTCAAGTATTTGCAGAACATATACCAAGACAGACCATATTCAGGGCCATACAACAAACTTCAACAACTTTAAAATAATTGACATCATATAGACTATATTCTCTAAGCACAAAGGATTCAAACTAGAAACTGTTATTGATAACAGAGAAGTAACATAATCTCTGGACTATCAGAAACTAAGTAACACACTTATAAATTGCAGGGTCAAAGATAAAGTCTCAGAAAAAATTTTTTAAATACATTGAATTAAATGAAAAGGAAGATAAAACATAATTTCTGGGACACAGTTAAAGCTGAGTACTGAGAGGGAAACTTACAGCACTAAGTGCATAGATTAGGGAATAAATCTTAATAATCTAAACTCCCATCTAAAAATGTACAGAAGAATAAACTCAAAGCAAGGAGAAAAAAGGAAGTAACAGTGATAAGAGCAAAGGCCAATGAAATGAAAAACAAAGAAACACAGGGAAAAATCAATAAAACAAAGAACTGGGGCACCTGGGTGGCTCAGTCTTTAAGCATTTGCCTTTGGCTCAGGTCATGATCTGAGGGTCCCAGGATTGAGCCCCACATCAGGCTCCCTGCTCAACGAGAAGCCTACTTCTCCCTCACCCACTCCCCCTGCCTGTGTTCCCTCTCTCACTGTGTCTCATCAAATAAATAAAATCTTAAAAACAAACAAACAAACAAAAACTAGTTCTTTGAAAAGGTGAATGAAACTGACAAATTTCTAGCAGCACTGAAAATGAAAAAAACAGAAAATACCAATTATCAATGTCAAAAATGACCTAGACTTGCAGATACCAAAATAATAACATGGAATCTTACAAAAAACTGTACATACATAAATCTGTTAACTTAGACAGAAGGGATTATGTCTTGAAAAACCAACTACCACAACTCACCTAATATGAAAGATTATTTGAACAGCCTTACAACTACTAAGGAAATTGAATTCATAATTTTAAAACCAAAAAAGAAACATCCAAACCTAGATGTTTCACTGGACAATTTTCTCAAACATTTAAACAAGAATGACTAATCTGATACAGTATCTTCCAGAAAACAGAAGGAACAATTCTCAATTCATCATTTTTGAAAAAGGTATGAAAGCAATTCAATAAAATACAGCCTTTTCAACAAATGATGCTGGAGAAATTGCACATGTACAACAGGCAAAAAGTGAACCTCAACCTAAGTCCACAACTTACACAAAAATCAACTCACAACAGACCATGGGCTTAAATGTAAAACATAAAATTATAAAACTTTTAGAAAAAAATAGAAAATTTTCAGGATCTAGGGCTAGGCAAAGAGTTAAAAACTTGACATCATATGGTACAATTATTTATAAATGGAATACTGGACTTCATCAAAATTAAAATCTTTTGCCTTGTAAAAGATCCAGTAAAAAGGATTTAAAAAAGAAAAGTTGCACACTGAAAGAAAATGTTTTCAAAACACATATTGACAAAGGGCTAGTACCTAGAATATATAAAGAACTCTCAAACCCCAATAAAAGAATGGACAACTCATTCTGACAACGGACAACAGCCTTTAAGAGAGAGCACTGAAGAGCACTCTGTGCTTGTTTTCCTTTCCTCTAGTCCTCTGGACAGCTACTATTTAGAAGAGCAGACCAACTCAATACAGAAAGATTGTTAGAATGTACTTATTACTGAAAAGAACAGATTATGATTCCACTTGTGCCAAAAAAAAAAAAAAATCATGCATATGGAAAAGGATATACCATGTAAACAGATCTCAGGAGGGGTAGGAATGTGAGTTTGAGGTTTTTTTTTTTTACTTAATTCTATTTTTGATTTTCTAAAATGAATATGTTATAAAAGATTTTAAATAGGATAAAAATCTATTCACCTTCTATGGCTCAATGGTTTTATTTTTTCCATAAAGTTTTCTGACTACCACCAACTTCTAAGAATTCTGTTCTTTTTAGTCATTAGTTACTACCACTGTTAAGCAACTAATTATGCTATAATTACTTGAAATATATTAATCTGATCTCCCCAAGTATAGTTTCTCAACAATGGGTACATATACTCAAGACACACCAGCTGATTTGGGGGGAAAACCTATTTTGTTTTTTTAAAGATTTTATTTATTTGTCAGAGAGAGAACAGCAGGCAGAGGGAGAGGGAGAAGCAGACTCTCTCCTTGGCAGAGAGCCCGATGAGGGGCTCGATCCCAGGACCCTGGGATCATGACCTGAGCCGAAGGCAGATGCTTACCCGACTGAGCCACCCAGGCACCCCAGGGAAAAAACCTATTTTATACATTTGTTCTCTGCTGTCCCATACCCCGTGCTCAAAGTCCTGAGGATTTTAGCAATTAAGTGAAGCCTACACTCAACAGATACAGATAAGACCACCTCTTATTGCAGCTAATCTTACGTTTATTTAGTATACTTACTTTCTTTTCCTACTCTTGGTTGAAATAGCAGAGAACCAAAGAGTGGTGGAAACACTATACGTTTAAAAATTGACGGTTAGAATACTTTCACTGATACACAAGAACTTTTTTCTTAAGTGAGTTTCCTTTTAGGGGATTTATTTTTGTCTTGCTTTTTTTTTTTTTTAAGATTTTATTTATTTATTTGTCAGAGAGAGAGAGGGAGAGAGAGCGAGCACAGGCAGACAGAGTGGCAGGCAGAGGCAGAGGGAGAAGCAGGCTCCCTGCGGAGCAAGGAGCCTGATGTGGGACTCGATCCCAGGACGCTGGGATCATGACCTGAGCCGAAGGCAGCTGCCCAACCAACTGAGCCACCCAGGCGTCCCTTGTCTTGCTTTTAACCCACAACTTCTACCTTTGCTTTTATATCCATTAAGGACCATTTTAAATATAGTCACCAACATTTGAAATATCTCATTTAATTTTTGAAAAAATGCAATGGCAAAACTGTCTAAACCAACAGCAAATACAGGAAAATCTCAGTTACATGGAATGTGTGGGAAATAGTAAAAGCTGACACTCAAGAAGTATGTGCTGGGAACCAGGAAAAAGTTACACACTTACCCTACAAAAACTCTAGGAGACAGGTGTTAAAATAATTCTATATAAGAGGAAATAAAACTTAGAAAGACTAAATAGCTTATAGTAACATAGCCAGAAAGAGCAGCGTTGGTGCTTCAACACAGGTCCACCTGTATCTAAAGCCCATGATCTTAATCACCATGCTGTATTTTTGAAAAGCTTTATGTTTTCGTGACTTACCAGCAAGATCATATTAATTTAATCTCTTTTGGATAACTGATTTGTTGATTATTATTGTGCCAGAAAATGAGGAGGTACTCAGAGAACGAGGAGTACACGTTAAAAAAGCACAGGATCTAGCTTCCAAGGTCACACTCCTCAAATCTTGGACAATTTAAGCATCAAAAAGATAGCAACAGATGATAATTCACTGGACCAAATAATCCATGACTGCATACTGATAAAATTGAATAAAGAGAAAGAGATGAAATTTTTCCTTATGGTAGGATACCAATTAATGTTTCTTTCTTTTTTTTTTTTTTTTAATTTGACAGAGAGAGATCACAAGTAGGCAGAGAGGCAGGCAGAGAGAGGGGGGGCAGGAGGAAGCAGGCTCCCTGCTGAGCGGAGAGCCTGACACGGGGCTCAATCACAGGATCCCGGTACCACGACCCGAGCCGAAGGCAGAGCTTCACCCACTGAGCCACCCAGGCGCCCCAGGATACCAATTAAATGTAGAAGAAATAACAGCATTAGAAAATCATGATTTTTCAATTATCACAGGAATAACTGATTTAGGCAGGCATCACTGGATGCTAAAACAAGTAGATGAAATTTTTTTTTTTTAATATTTTATTTTATTTATTTGACAGACAGAGATCACAAGTAGGAAGAGAGTCAGGCAGAGAGAGAGGAGGAAACAGGCTCCTGGCGGAGCAGAGAGCCCGATGTGGGGCTCGATCCCAGGACCCTGGGATCATGACCTGAGCTGAAGGCAGAGGCTTTAACCCACTGGAGCCACCCAGGCGCCCCAGTAGATGAAATTTTGATGAGAAATACGATATTTACGTAGTCTCAAGGTATCTCCCCCTAAATTACTGTAAAGGGAAAAAAGAGTAACTTTATAGTGGAGAGCCTAGGCAGACACCACCCTAACGAAGCACTCTAATTTATCACAAGTCACAGAACGAATAAACGTCCTGTGTCTCCTTATTATACACTGTAAAGAACTTTTTTTTTTTTTTTAAAGATTTTATTTATTTATTTGACAGAGAGAGAGATCACAAGTAGGCAGAGAAGCAGACAGAGAGAGAGAGGGAAGCAGGCTCCCTGCTGAGCAGAGAGCCCGATGTGGGGCTCGATCCCAGGACTCTGGGATCATGACCTGAGCCGAAGGCAGAGGCTTTAACCCACTGAGCCACCCAGGCGCCCCAAGAACAAAACTTTTCTTCAATGGTATTCCTGTCAAAAATGCACACCCTCCATCTAATCACGAAGAAACATCAGAAACAGTCCAAACTGAGACGCATTCTACAAAACTACTGGGTTGTACTCTTCAAAAACGCCGGCCAAAAAAAAGAGAAAAGCTGAGAAAGATTTTCGTTATCAAAGAGACTACAGAAACATGACAACAAAATGTAGTGTACACTTCCCTACTATGTCCTTGCATGGGGATAAAATGAACTACAAATGTCATTACTGGGATAACGGGGCTAAATTTTAGGAGGGTCTATGGTTTGATACAGTACTGTATCAATGTAAAATGTATGGGTTTTGACGACTGTACTGTGTTTATGTAGAACAATGTCCAAGTACCTAGGAAATACACTCTCAAGTATTTAAGGGTAAAAGGGCATGCAGGATACCTACAATTTACTCTCAATGTTACAGAAAAAAAATTGTACATAGAGAGATGATAAAGCAAAACGGGTAAAATATTAGTAATTGGTAAAACTGGATAAATTTATACCATTTATACCAACTTGTTTGCAAGTCTGAAATTATTTCAAAATATAAAGATAAAAAAAATACTCCAAAACATTTGCTTAATATTGTGAATGGGAAAAAATCCCAGTGTAGGTGGAATATGACTAAGGTTTTATTATGGTCTGGTGGTTTCAATGACTAAAAATTATTAACATTTATACAGTCTTCATTTTTAAGGTTAATAAATATTTCATTTATGAAAACCAGTAACATTTACCTTTTCCTCTCTTCCTTTACTCTGTTCTTTCTTTTCCCGACAACGAACAGCTTTCCCTCTGTCGTTGTGAAGATTGTGGGCAGATGAACGGTGAACTCTGACAGTTGTGCCTGGACGGTTACCATGTGGCTTAGGGTCACTGTACTGAGGAGACTGGCGTTTTCTAGGTCCTGGCGAGGGTCTAATTAGACACAAGATCATGAAAATCATAATGAACTGGAGGTGATCCAAATACAGATGAACACATATCACATGTAAGTTAGAGTCTATGACCTAAAGAAGCCAAGGCAATAATGGAACACAAGATAGGACTGAATGAACGAAGTCACAAATCTAAGATCTGATATTTCTATGTCACACAGTGGTCTGTGGTGATTTAACTATCGAGAAGAATGGACTGCAGTATGGTTATATGGTAGAAATAATAGAAGGCAAGTGATCATCACCTCTCCTTTGAGAGGCAGTCACTGGTGTCCATCAACGATGAATGAAAACTTCATCTGATTCTTAAAAACTGAAATGACAGCAATTATCAGAGAGAGTTTTATCAAAAGAACCAGAACAGCACAGGTATAGGATTCACATGTATCCACTGGTACATGTGTAAGCTGACATTATTTTATTTAGAGTATATCACAGTTCTTATATTTTAATTAATAAAATTAAGTCATTTTCCCACTTAAAACACTGGCATAACCAGTGGCTGTGGGCAGTCAACAGAAGTGAGGTACAGCATCTTACATTTACACACACTGCCTCATGTCATCTTTCCTTCTGTGGCAGGACCCGCACCGCCCAAATATTTCTCAGGCTCCTAGACGTGGTTGGGGCCATTAAAATGAGCAATAAAAAAGGTAAAAGAGGTCTATTCTCAAATACCTCAAGTATGGTTAAGAAAGAAGGCACGTAAAATTAGGCAAGTATGCCAGAAAATGTACAAGAGACCAAGTGCTACCAATGACCTCAAGAGGACAGAAAATAAACTAGGCCTAGAAACACAGGAGATGAACTAAACAAGAGGGTAAAACTGCAGACAAGAAAATCAGGGGCACTTGGGTGGCTCAGTGGGTTAAGCCTCTGCCTTCAGCTCAGGTCATGATCTCAAGGTCCTAGGATCGAGCCCCCCATCGGGCTCTCTGCTCAGCGGGGAGCCTGCTTCCCCCTCTCTCTCTGCCTGCCTCTCTGCCTACTTGTGATCTGTCAAATAAATAAATAAAATCTTAAAAAAGAAAAGAAAAGAAAATCAGTGTAGAAAAGCAGAGAAATCAAAGTGATCCTCATCTATGTAAAGAATTATAAAGACACTAACTATAGACAATGGTGAGCCTTCAGGGAGGATACTGGAGAGAAGGTGGTTCAGTGAATAGAAAATCTGAATACTAGTTCAAGAGGCTTAGGTTTTAGCTAACTGCTGCTCAAAGGTTTAAGAAAGATGAGTCCAGGGCTGAGATAGATACACCGATAAAGGGAACAGAAAGCAGGGGTATCTGCAGGTTACAAATGTTACGGAGGCATGAGATGAGGGCCTGGCTTAAGGCGGTAAGCAATGTAAGTCCGAGAGATACACTATTAAAAAAGATACTCCTAGCCATGGAAAGTTGAGAATGAGGATTTGGTGGGATGATAAAGACAAAAAGGAACGATGGGGGTTTAATTTTTGGATTTAGGCACCTGGATAGCCAAGTGGAGCTATTTCTTTAAAAGATGTATTTATTCTCCTTTTACTAGAAAAATAATGTAAAACAGACACAGAAATATAATCAAGTGTAAAGAATAAAAGTCACCTGTAACCCCATTACCCAGAGTTAACCACTTAACATATTAGTCTATTTTCTTATAACTACCTTTCATTTAAACAGAACTGGAACTGTTATATACACATCCACTCATATTTTTCTCTAATCATATAAGGCATTTCCTATATCATCACCTCATAAATGGCTTTTAATGACTAGATGGCAGTTACATGTAAAATATGCCACTTTCTATCCACTTCTTATTGCTAGCTATTCATTCCTCCAAAAACTAATTTACTGAACTATCACTGTTGATTATGCACTTGGAACAAAAAATTTCAAATAAGTTTAATAAAACCTTTACTCTTACAGACTTATATCTGTGTGTGTATGTATGTGCATGGAGAGGGTGCATCAATGAAGACATCAGATGATGCTACATGCAGTCTAGAAAAATAAAGGAGGGTAGGGGCTCTCATCAGGGGCGGGAGGCATTTCAGGTAGGGTGGTCGGAGAAGGACTTTCTCAGGTAACAGCTCAACAAGGTGAGACCTGAAGGAAATGAGAGAGTAAGTCATGAAATGTCTGAGCTGAAGGAAAGGCACGTGCAAAGAAGTGAAGCATCTGTGTGTTTGACCTGCTCGAGGATGAAGAGTTGTAAGAACTCAGGTTCTAGAGTTAGTACGGAACGGGACCGCATGTGCTGTTGAAGGAGATGGTGAAAACTTTGGGTTTTATTGCGAGATAAGGAGATATATGAGGGATGCTGGCTTTTAAAAGACATTTTAAAAGATTCACATTTAATAGCTTTGAAGCTATTTCTAATCTTTGCTCTAAAAGGCTCAGTGAACCACCTCGTACAAATGTTTCTGTGCATGATCACAGAAGAGAACAGTGGGGGCGCCTGGGTGGCTCAGTGGGTTAAGCCTCTGCCTTCGGCTCAGGTCATGATCTCGGGGTCCTGGGATCGAGCGGGGAGCCTACTTCCCCGTCTCTCTCTGCCTGCCTCTCTGCTTACTTGTGATCTCTCAAATAAATAAATAAAATCTTTTTAAAAAATACATAAATAAATAAAAGAAGAGAACACTGGATCAGCTCAATCATTTCTTTAAATGGGACTAAAATCCAGCTGATGACAAAGTCAGAATCACCAACAGAGTTCAAGAATGAGTAAGCTCTCATAAGCATGAGTACAAATGAAGACTAACAAAAAATATAAAGCTTTGAGGGCTATCTAGTTGACGGAGTGAGTAAAATAAACTACAGGAAGGAGCAAAGACACAGCAAATAAAATCAAAGAGAAGAACTTTATAGTTAAGAGTGATCCATCCAAGGCACTTAAGATGGGGGACAGAAAAAGATATTGAAGAAAACAAAAAGCAATCAGAAAGGAAACTAGGACTTATCATCATAGAATTTCTTAGATGAAGAGACTCTTCTAATTCAACGTTCTACTTCTCCCAAGGAGACTCCTCCTGCCTATGCTTGTTAGATTGAGGCGACCAAATAATTCATTAAATTTGAAAGGAACTAAATTTTCACTGGGCACAGTTAGGGGAACCGGGCTGGCTCAGTCAGTAAAGCATGTGACTCTTGATCTCAGGTTGTGAGTTCAAGCTCCATGTTGGGCATGGACCTACTTAAAAATAAATTAGTTAATTAAATAAAGTTAAATAAGGCGTTGATCTGAGGACCCTGTCCTTGTGAGAGACACCGGAGAGCTTGCTCATTCCCTAAGACAGACACAAGGCAGCTGTCTGCCTGGAAGAGTCCTCAGGAACCAAACTAGCAAGCACCCTGATCTTGGACTTCCGGTCTCCAGAACTGTGAGAAATAAAGACAAATTTCTGTTGTGTGAGCCACCAGTGTGGTGTATTTTGTTATAGCAGCAGGAACAGACTAATAGCACAGGGGCCAAATGATGATTCTCCAGAAAGAGGAAAGAAAAAGAAAGTACATGCGGGGGGCGCCTGGGTGGCTCAGTAGGTTAAAGCCTCTGCCTTCGGCTCAGGTCATGATCCCAGGGTCCTGGGATCAAGCCCCACATCGGGCTCTCTGCTCAGTGGGGAGCCTGCTTCCCTTCCTCTCTCTCTGCCTGCCTCTCTGCCTACTTGTATTCTGTCTGTCAAATAAATAAAATGTTAAAAAAAAAAAACAAAAAACTATGTAGGTTATATATAACCCTTTAAAAGCACCCAAACCTGCAATATCTCCTAGGTAAACCTATATTATTTCAGACTCTCAGAGAGTGAAAACCCAGAATCCACATTTTAATAAGTGCCCCAAGAGATCTTTAGGTATTCTAGAGTTTGAGAATAACTGGTACGGCAGAGAATGTCAGCTTTATAATCAAATATATCTGCGTTCAAATTAGCTCCACCAATTATTAGCTTTGTGATAATGGGGGAAAGTCACTGTACATCAAACTATCTTATCTGCAATATAAGGAAAACAGGACTTATTTGAAAGGCTAACTGTGAATAAATGAAATAACATGTATAGTTCTAACAGTGCTTAGGACACATGAGCACTCAACATCCAGCACTTATCATAAAATACAATCAAGCCCTGAGAGTTACAAATGACAATGTGAAGCTGAAAAACACATGAGCAACATCTTCCTTATTAGTGCAAGGTTCTCAAACTGATTAGGGGGCAAAGAACCTGCCAGTGTTTTTTTAAGAATGCTCTTACACACTTCCACGTTTAGGTCCACAATACAAACTAGGAAATCTATTATGTGAGTGGAATAGACAAGTGACAACCATCTAACACTTGTCAGTAAAAATATGCAGGGAAACCAAGCATGACTGGCTGTGTAGACCATTTCAGTATCACTTTCACTGTTCATTTGCCAGCTCCAGATAATAGGAAGCCAAGGGAAAAAATGGCCAGAAAAACCCCTAAAATAGAGAACATTTTATCCTTTTCTTCCTGTGAATTAAAAAGCCCATTTTTCAGGGCACCTGGGTGGCTCAATTGGTAAAGTGTCTGCCTTTGGCTCAGGTCATGATCCTGGGGTCCTGGGATCGAGACCTGCATCGGACTCTCTGCTCACTGGGGAGCTGCTTCCTGCTCTCTCTCTGCCTGCCTCTCCGCCTACTTGTGATATCTCTCTGTCAAATAAATAAAATCTTAAAAAAAAAAAGCACATTTTTCATTTTAACAATTTTGATGAACAGCATTGTTCTATGATAGCCTGTTTGAGAACTACTGTTTTAATCTAAACTCCCTCACTTTACCTAAGAAAAATCTGAAGCCTAGAAAGATTACATGTTTTTTTCCAAAGCTAAGGATAGTGGCAAAGAGAGAATGAGAGCCCAGATAGTTCAATTCCCAGCTCCTTCCATAAGATAATGTTGTCTCCATTACTTCTATAACCCTACTCACAAAAGCGTATTTTCGGGTTATTTCCACGTAAGTTTAATTTATCCACACGGGTCATAGTTACATGATACACAATGTAAGAGTTCTAAAAGGCATTCAGTAAAAAACCTCCTGTTCTGTGTCCCGACCACCCAGCTCTCCTAGATATAGCCAACGCTATTAGTTTTCTGGGCCAATATGTTTCTTGAAAGGTCTCCACTCACCTTCGTTCAACAGGCACAGGCAAGGACCAGACTTCCCCCTCAGAGGCTGGGAGCTCATGCTGTGCAGCTTTCAGTGGAGTGTTGTCTAGCTTAAAGCTCTCCAGGGTTTTCATAATATCCTTAACATGTTTAGCTTCCACATTTATTTCTTGCCAAACCTGGTGTCAAAGGAGAATATGGCTCTTTAAATATCTATAACCAATAAGTCACTGCCAACACTAAACCAGGGCCATTTATTAGAGATGCTGGAAACCTCCATTTTGACATCAGCAACCCCATAAATCGTGCCAAAATATTCTGTCAAAATTTTAAGGATGGTTCATTAAGGAGCACCTGGGTGCCTCAGTTGTTTTAAGCATCTGCCCTTGGCTTGGGTCATGATCCCAGAGTCCTGGGATCGAGCCCTACATCGGGCTCCTTGCTCAGTGGAGAGCCTGCTTCTCCCTCTGCCTGCCACTCTGCCTACTTGTGCTCTGTCAAATAAATAAATAAATAAATAAATAGAATTTTAACCCCCCCCAAAAGATTGGTTCATTAAGTTTTTATTTGCAACTGTAAGAAAAAAATGAATTAAATATTCTTACCAATTAAACCATATTACTAACATATGGTTTGTACTCAAACTGCATAACATACTGAAGTTAGCTATAACTTTCTTTTTGGAAATTCTGGTAAAAATAATCCTTTTGTAAATTGCTTCTTTGATGGTTTTTATGCTGTTACTGGATTTTTTTTTCTTAAGATTTTATTTATTTATTTGACATAGAGAGATCACAAGTAGGCGGAGAGGCAGGCAGAGAGAGAGCAGGAAGCAGGCTCCCCAGTGAGCAGAGAGCCCGATGGGGGCTCGATTCCAGGATCCTGGGATTATGACCTGAGCCAAAGGCAGAGGCTTTAACCTATTGAGCCACCCAAGCGCCCCCTGTCATTGGACTTTTAAAATGGTGATGAGAATGCACTAATTTCATAGCCCATTAATGGACTGAAACCTATAGTTTGAAAAATATGGCTTCAGATGACAAATAGCACAATTCACATAAAACCAAGATTTCTTTTAAGCATTCTAGACTCAATTTATAAACAATATATACAAAATACTGAAATAAAGTTGGCAATGTTTGGTTTTTTGTTTTCTGGGTTTTTTTTTTTTTTTGTAATGTTTGGTTTTAAAACTAAATGACTTAAGTATCTTTACCAAAAAAGCGTAGACTTTTGGGGCGCCTGGGTGGCTCAGTCAGTTAAGTGTCCCACTCTTGGTTTTGGCTCAGGTTATGATCTCATGGTTGTGGGATTGAGCCCTGTGTTAAGCTCTGTGCTCAGCAGGGAGTCTGCTTCCCCTTCCACTCGCCTGCACACTCTACTCTCTAAAAATAAATAAATAGGGGTGCTTGAGTGGCTTAGTTGGTTGAGTGTCAGGTTTTTGATTTTGCCTCAGACCATGATCTCAGGCCTATGATATCAAGCCTCACGCCTGGCTCCAATTAGCCACCTAGGCGGTCAGCAGGGAGTCTGCTGTGATTCTCTTTCTCCTTCTGACCTTCTCCCTCCTGCCCCACTCCCACCCCAAATAAATACATAAATCTCATAGGAAAAAAAAAAAAAAAAAGCTTAGACTTTTAAAATAAAAATCTCCAGGCTAGAGGGGCACCTGATTGGCTCAGTTAAGTGTCCAACTCTTGATCTCAGTTCAGGTTTTGATCTCAGGTTGTAAGTTCCAGTCCAACCTTGGGCTCCACGCTGGGTGTGGAGTCTACTTTAAAAAAGCCTCCAGCCAAAAAACATAAGTCTTTCAGTGACAAATTTAAAACTCTTTATGAAATAAAACACTTTCCCTCTTCTGGTAATGTAAGGGATATGCAGAGGCAATTTAGGGGAAAAGGTTTAAGTTCAAAGAGGTAGGATATTTCCCTCTTTTAAAGAAATTAAGTATAGGGTGCCTGGGTGTCTCAGTTGGGTAAATGCGCTGCCTTTAGGTTGGGTCATGATCCCAGAGTCCTGGGATCAAGTCCCATATTGGGCTCCTTGCTTGGCAGGAAGCCTGCTTCTCCCTCTCCCTCTGCCTGCTGCTCCCCCTGCATATGCTCACTCTCCAATAAATTTTTAAAATCTTACAAAAAAAAAAAAGAACCAAAATTAAGTACAAAAATGGAATACTATCCATAAGCAGTTTAGTGGAATCTGAGGGATAACACTGTACCAAGAAGACCGCTCAAAAAGACTATTAAATTCTGTTAACATTTCTTTCCTCTGTGATGTACCTAACCTTGCTAGAAATGCCATCTTCAGGTGGACTTATAACTTCCACACTTTCCTCATATGGGATTCAAATAGGGTCTGCTTTAGAATATTCTACAGAGGGACGCCTGGGTGGCTCAGTTGGTTAAGTGGCTGCCTTCAGCTCAGGTCATGATCCCAGTGGCCTGGGATCGAGTCCCACATCGGGCTCCTTGCTTGGCAGGGAGCTTGCTTCTTCCTCCGCTTCTGCCTGCCACTCTGTCTGCCTGTGCTCGCTCGCTCTCTCTCCCTCTCTCTCTCTGACAAATAAATAAATAAAATCTTAAAAAAAAAAAAATTCTACAGAGAATCCGTAGCCATGACATTCAGCTATCATCTGCAGTTTCAACAATGGCTTAATAAATTCTAATTTTACCAGGTAAAAAAATGTGATGTAGGAAAAAACCATCAAAACCATTATTTTTTTAAATCTATTACATTCCAACAACTATAACTGAGTAGAACTCGCAATACTGATGACAGTGAATATGGATATTATTAATACAATAAATCAAATTTCAATTAACAGCATATATAAATCCACGTAACAAACCATACACTCTTCACGTGTAACTGCAAAAGGCACTGACAATCTCTTCAAGTCTTCTCTTCTGAGTGCTTAAACCATGAAGACACACAGCAGCCACGATTCTCACCTGTTGCCACTTCTGCTGGAGATAGGTATCTTTGACTGAATACAGGTACTTGTTCATCTGGTCAAGAACTCCCTGATAATACACCATCGCAGAGTCATAGTTGCCCAGCAGCGCATACTCACGGGCCAATTTTACATTCTCGCTAATCATAAGAAGACTCATGCTCACTTGTAAGCTAAAAAAAAAGAAAGAAAGATTTTCACATTAAATGTCTCCTAAAAATAAGTATACAAAGAGTTTCTCTAAAGTATACACTCTAAATAGTTTCTCTGAAGTATATACAAGTTGGGGCTCCTTCAAGAAGCTCACAATCACACACACTGCACTTTCAACATCTGTTATTTGCTCAAGCCATTTCTCCTTCTTCAAGTAAAGTTCTTGATTCCCACACACAAACCCCCTGATGCTTCAAAGTCCAGCTCCAAGGGCGGTTCTCCCAGCATATCTACCCTCTAAACTTCTCAGTCTAAAATAAACTCTTCCCCTTCTAAAGCCCACTGATGCTTTACCCAGACCAGGCCAAATTTAAATAAAAACGAAGGGGCACCTGGCTGGCTCAGTTGGTGAAGCATTCAACTCTTGATCTCAGGGATGTGAGTTCAAGTCCCAGGTTGGGTGTGGAGATTATTTACAAACAAAATCTTACAAAAAGAAAAAAGAAAAGAAAACCCTAAAACACTGGAAAATACTTTAAAAAAATCAAACTATGGGTCATTTAAAAATTAAGAAACAAATCTTGGTGAAACTGATAAAGGAAAAGAAAAAAGAACATTCAAATAAATGAAACACAAAATGAAAAAGAGAAAATAACTAGATGGATCTGAGTTGAAAGAAATGAAATTTTGGAGGCAACGGGGTGGCTCAGTTAGTTAAGCAACTGCCTTCGGCTCAGGTCTTGACCCTAGGGTCCCAGGATCAAGCCCCGCATCAGGCTCCCTGCCTGCTGCTCCCTTTCCTTCTGCCTATAGGTCCCCCTGCTTATGCTCTCTGTCAAATAAATAAGATATTTTAAAAAAAGATAAAATTTTTTAAAAATTTTGTTTTATTTTTTCAGAGTTCCAAGAATCACTGTTTTATTTTTTTTTAAGATTTTATTTATTTATATGAGAGAGAGAGAGAGAGCATGAGATGGGAGAGGCTCAGAGGGAGAAGCAGACTCCCTGATGAGCAGGGAACCTGAGGTGGGACTCGATCCTAAAACTCTGAGATCATGACCTGAGCTGAAGGCAGACTCTTAACCAAATGAGCCACCCAGGCACCCGAAATTTTTTCTCCTTTAAAAAGCTGTTCTTCCCTTATTTCCTAGAAAATGGAATTTTAATGAAAGAACTCTACCTTTAAAAGGCTTCAGGTCCAGAGGATCTTTTTCTAGGTGGGTTTTACCTACCCTCTAAGCAGAAAGTAATTCTAATCACATAAAAGTTGACTGAGAAAACAAGGGGAAAACTGACCAACTCTTTTTAGGAGGCTGGGCTCACCTCAATTTCAAAACTGAGTATGAACAATATAAAGCCCGTTTTGCTTAGGACTATAGATGTGGATGTGGAAATCCATTAAGAGCTAACAATGTTTCAGCACACACACTCTCTCTCTGATCATGAAGATTCTCCACAGAGGGGCGCCTGTGTGGCTCAGCAGGTTGAGCGTCCACCTCTTGGTTTCAGCTCAGGTCGTGATCTGAGGGTCATAGGGTCAAGCCCAGTGTAGGGCTCCATGCTCAGCAGGGAGTCTGCTTGGGGTCCTCTCTCTCCCTCTGCCCCTCCCCTGTCCTCTCTAGGATAAATGAATAAATCTTAAAAAAAAAAAAAAAGATTTACGCAGGAATGCAAGGATAATTTAAGATTAGAAAATCCATCCTTATAATTCCTCATACTAATGGACAAAAGACTTCAATGGACAAAATGGACAAAAAGAAACAAGTAAACAGCACAAAGGACAATTCAAATAAGAGAAAACCCAAATGGCTAAAAGTGCAGATACTATTAACAGATGAATGCAAGTGAAAGCAATCAAAGTCCCTCTTATACATTCACTAGATTAAAAGCAAGTTAGTAACTCCAATAACACTAAGTATTGGTAAGGATTTGGGAAAAAGGAAACCCTCATATATAACTTGTTGATATAAACTGGTATAGTCATTTTGAAGAGCAACCTGGCAGTCCTCAGAGAAGCTGCATATACATATATCCTATGATCCAGCAATCCCACTCTTCTGTAAATATTCCAGAGAAAGTCTCACACAGATTCATAGACTTGTTTTGGGATGTTAATGAAAGAACTGCTGGAGAAATCAAGGAGCTGAAGACAATCAACCTCTTCCCTGCTAGAGAAATGGGTAAGGAAATGTGCTAGAGGGGCGCTTGGGTGGCTTAGTTGGTTGAGCTTTTGCCTTCGGCTCAAGTCATGATCCTAGGGTCTTGGGATCAAGCCCTGCATAGGGCTCCTTGCTCAGTGGGGAGTCTACTTCTCCCTCTCCCTCTGCTGTTCCCCCCTGCTTGTGCATGCTCTCTCTCCCCTGTCAAATAAATAAATAAAATCTTAAAAAAAAAAAAGAAGAAGAAAGAAAGAAAAGAAAATGTGCTGGATGCATTCTCTGGAATACTATGTAGAAGATGGAAGCAATTAACAAAATTTACAAATAGCAACATGCCCAAATCATTGAAATACGGGGTTGGGTGAAAAAAAAAAACCTTAGATACAGAACAAGATCTAGACCACAATACCATTTTATAAACTCAAAATACATATGCTATACAAAACACTCTTTTGTCAGAGATAAATACAAATCCAAAAACACATATTAAGTATATTAGAGTGCCTTTGGAGGATAAAGGTACAGAAATATGAGTGAAGAAAGAAGATGAAGGGTAAGGAAGAAAAAATAAATATTACAAAATAAGGGTCTTCTATCAATATACAATGAGAGACAGCTTCCAAGATGGGTCTCCGTACCCTCTGCCCCCTTGTTTCCATAGCCTTGTGAAATCACCTTCATTTGAATGTGAGCTTGTAATAAACAGAATAATCAAAATAATGAAATGTCATTTCTGAGATTGGACTGTGACTTCCATCTCGTTCACTGCCTCTTATTGGCCCACTCTAAGCTGCCCTGTGCAGAGGCTCACATGACAAAGAACTGAGGGAGGCTCCAGGCCAACAGCCAGTGAGGAACTGAGGCCCTCCGTTTAATAGTCTAGAGGAGCCGAATCCTGCCATAACCATGTGAGGGAGCCTGGAAGCTGATCCTTCCTCAGTTGAATCCTCAGATGACTGCAGCCCTGATTCCTTGATTACAGCCTGTGAAAGATCCTGAATCAGGAGCACCCAGCTACCACACGCCCACAGCCCGACCAAAGAAACTGTGAGATAAAAGTTTATGGCTTCGAGCCACTCCGCTTTGGAATAATTGGTTATGAAGCAATACAGCTATGAACTGACATTTGTAAGTAACTCAAGATTGAGCACTGGAGGTCCAAAAGAAAAAAGGCTCATGACCTACATAGTGATTCCAAGGAGTCATGCATGACCACTGATAATATTGCATCTTAATAAAAGCTCCATGGCCAGGGTATATGGCTCTCTGTTACTTAGATATACCCCTAGCACCTAGAACCTTGCTTGGCACACAGTCAATATTCAGTCAATCTCTGAATGAATGAATGATGACAGGTTTTTGTTTGAACTACTAAGACTTCTTATCTTTGTCCAGTTCCTGAACCTCAGCACTCTCACATTCCTTCATCCTCAACTCATCCTTACCAGAACTGTGACTGCTTCTGCCCTAAGGCTCTAGATGCCCTATAGTGACACCTCATCTGGGAAACAATGTTAGAAGAGTATAGGTGGGGCCAGGTGCTGGCAGTATACAGTATATCCTGATGAACCTGGATAACAAGACTCTGATGTCTTCTCTCTCTTTCTCTTTTCCTTAACTGACTCCAACCAGATCTTTCTTTCTATCCCCCTACTAAAAAAAAAAAAACAAAAACAAAAAAACAAAAACAAAACTAAATCAAGTTGTTGCTGATACACAGATTTCATCTACTTTTTTTTTTTTTTTTTTTTAAATATCATGATTCAATGTCCCACAACTCATAGAGTTCACTCCAGGCCTTCCTTGAAGGTTCTGTGTTATGAATATTTCTTTCTAGTCAGATAAAATTCTTTAGCATCCAATGAATTGACATTTTCTAACAAAAAGAAATACAAAGTCAATCCCAGGTCACCTGAAAATTTTTTGATTATCAAAGAAACAATGTGTTTACTGAAAATAGTATCAAAATACCCTTAGCTGATTAAATATGAGACAAAAATAAATTTTCCTATTCTTCTAGAAGTCTCTAAGACAGCTTTCTTTTCAAATAAGCAGCAACACTGCAAATTTATAAGACTCCAATTTTGAAGAATATATTCTTATCATTGCTAAAATTACACTGTAGTACAGAAATGAGGTCTACCTGGCACAATACCTGGCAATTTCTGAAGAAATGAGTATATTTGGAGAAAAACCTACAGTCAAATTTTAACTACCATGAACAGTGAAGAGTATCTACTGGTTCAATTAATAAAACACTTATAAAAGTGAGATTGTCCAAAAACTCAGATTCTTGATTAGAGATTATTAAAGAGACCAATAACCTTAGGTGATGCCTATTTTATCTCGCAGCAAGCTTTTCCTTTGCATTATCCTATCAGAACCAACCTTTTGCTTACATGGCTTATGTATTCACTTTTGCTAATGATTAAATCAATTTAAATTAAGTAGGGTACAACATGAAATTTTAATTCAAGTTATAGAGTAAAAATTTTTAGACAATAAAAAATATTGTAACAAAATTTCTAGCAAACTTAATAGTTGCTGTGGTGTGGAATCTCCACAGAGACTTAGGGTGTCTTTTTCTCCTTCAGGATTAGGGAAAAGAAGTGATTAAAGAGACAGAAAAAGAACAGGCAATAGATCCAAACATCTGAGGTTCTAAGATTCCTACTCTCTTCCAAAATAATAAATATGGGGCCTTCCTTATTTCACACCTAAAAAGGATACCATATCCACTTAATTTTTTAAGGCTTTAGACTGGGTTCCACTAATACTGCATTTTTACTGCAATGTGCATAGGTCACTCATTCAAGAAGTATTTACAGAGCACCTACTCAGTTGCAAGGAACTGTACTGAAGACAAAAATAAGAATTAAACCTTTAAATCCTTGAAGTTTAGTAGAGGGGACATCATTTGATCTATCCTATGTATATTTTCTTCACTTAGGAGGAGGAAACAAGCACAGCATAGTATTAAGCACAGGCTAAAAAATCAACATCTATGTTAAAAATATTTATCTGTAAGGCACCTGGGTGGCTTAGTCATTCAGCATCTGCCTTCAGCTCAGGTCATGCTGGGATCAAGCCCTGGTATCAGGCTCCCTGCTCAGCGGGAAGCCTGCTTCTCCCTCTCCCACTCCCCCTGCTTGTGTTCCCTCTCTCGCTGACTATCTCTATCACAGAGATAAATAAAATCTTAAAAAAAAAAAAAAAGTTATCTGTAAAGCTGATGTCCTAAAACAGAAACACATGAACCTCAATCATACATTTTCTTGAAGGCATTTCTGTAAATCAAGTAACTTTAAAAGTGACAATACAGTATTAAGCAATGTTCAGAATGTTCATCTCTGGAATATGAAAACAATCATAATGCTAAGTTACAGTCAGTAGCTAATGATTATAAATACATACAATAAATGAGTGACCCATGATCAATTATAGCATGGCATACATTCTTCTTACTTTTATAATCACTGTATAATAAATACTCAAGAAGCATGAGAAAGTTAAAAGAGTGTCTGCTCAGGAAAAAAAGGATATATATATATATATATATATGTATTTAGTAAACTTTCTGTTTATATTTATATAAACAAAATAAATCAGTGAATGTAACAATTAAAATATAATTTAAAAGCCATTTTCAAGCCATATCAATAAACACTACAAGCAAAATCTATTTAGCATATTATCAACACTGACCACATTGATTTGATACACTATCTTTTTAACCAATCATATAGCTAAAAAGAAAAACCTAAACCTTGCTGTAAACAGAAGTTCAACAATGTTGTTAGTATAGTACGTTTCACAAGATTTCCTAATTCTTGTACTTGTCAGAAGAGTGACTTCAGTTTCAGTAAGAGGCAGAATCATTGTATAATATACCAAGTACAGAACCTGTAAAACGAAAAAGCTTCTTGAATAACCAATGCCATAGAGAAGATTTACATAGCTTTCCACAATCTAGGAATGTTGGAAATTGGTCAGCACTGCCTTTTTTTTTTAAGGCATATACAGTAATATTAACAATAATACAAAATACAAGAGTTCTGCTGCTATTCCTGTGTGAGAACTCACTGATTACAAAAAATTATCTCATTTGGAAAAGACAATAGGGCTGCACATTGAGACATTTAGTCCTGTGAACTTTACAAGAATCTTTCTTGACACCGTGGTGTTCTATCATTGTGGCAAAGATTCTAAAACACTAGGAATGTTTTCAGCAGGAACTAAAGGTCTGATTTCAAAGAGGAATACATAAATGGATGCTTTCAAGAGAGAAGTATGCAAAATTGTGCTGTTGGAATTTAGTAACTGATATAAAATGGCACTTCGCAATTAAAAGAGAAATTTATTTTTGATTAAATAAGGGCTGAGACTATCCACTGTAAGGCACTTAGGGATCCACGTTTATCTCTAGCTTCGTCTCCATATACTACACGATATGAAACAAAGGTCTGGAGGGAATACATATTTTTAAAAGGTACGAACTCGAAAGCAAAAGGGCCAAAAGCCTCCCAGAGGACGCCCGGCGCCAGAGTAAAGAACATCCTCAACAATATCACACCTACCTAACAAAATGTAAGAAGAGAAGCTGCATCCCATTTCAAGGCTTTCGAGGTTTTTCAGGGGTGAGGGTATGGGGCGGGGGCGTGGACGAATTCGGGAGAGAACCTCTCAAAAAAGCGAAGAAATAAAGATAAACATGTTTTTCCGAACAGAGACTTCTCTAATGACACAAGCCTAGAAAAGGGATCGCCAGGAACCCCCAAAAGTCCCAGGCTGGAGAGGATCCTCAGGAAGGGGACCCGTCACCTGAGCCACGGTGTCAGCGACAACCTGAGGACCTGAGGCCTCGGCGCAAGCAAGGGTAGTCTCATGGCAGGATGGGCAGAGAGCTCTCATTGCTGGCCGCGAGTCCCTCGCCGAGCTGGCCACTGGGGTCGGGGATCGCCGGAGCACGGGGAGAGTAGACACTCACCTGTGGCTGCCAGGCTCCCTGGGAAACCACCCACCGCCAGGCGGAGGGGAAGGGCCGAGCGTGGCTCAGGGCTGCTAGAAGGCAGGGCCGGCACTACCCAACCCCAAACACTCTGCTCCGTGCTCACGACCCCAGCACGACGGTGTCCAACCGTCACCAGCCCCCAATGCTTCTTCAGCTCGCCGAGAATTTGAAGGCAAACCAGCCAGGGTCACTTCCGGTGCTGTGGGCGGCCTCGGTGACTCCACCGCACGCGGGGCGACGCCCCGGGAGCGAGGACGCCGAGCGGCGTGCGCGCGCTGGGCGCCAGGCACCGGGCGCGGGGGCTGAACACAGCTGGGCGGGGCTGGCGGAGCGCGCCTGCGCAGTCCGCACCGCCTCCTGGCTGAGGTCTGGGCAGATTGATGGTGAGGTTTTAAATTAGTATTACGGGGGCGCCTGGGTGGCTCAGTTGGCTCAGTTGGTTGGGCGACTGCCTTCGGCTCGGGTCGTGATCCTGGAGTCCTGGGATCGAGTCCCGCATCGGACTCCTTGCTCGGTGGGGAGTCTGCTTCTCCCGCTTATCTCTCTCTCCTCTCATGCTCTCTCTCATCCTCTCTCACAAATAAATAAATAAGATCATTAAAATAAATAAATAGGGACGCCTGGGTGGCTCAGTTGGCTAAGCAGCTGCCTTCGGCTCAGGTCATGATCCCAGCGTCCTGGGATCGAGTCCCACATCGGGCTCCTTGCTCATCGGGGAGCCTGCTTCTCCCTCTGCCTCTGCCTGCCATTCTGTCTGCCTTTGCTTGCTCCCTCTCCCTCTCTCTCTCTCTGACAAATAAATAAATAAAATCTTTAAAAAATAAATAAATAAATAAATAAATAAATAAATTAGTATTACGGATCATATCTTGGTATCTTTTTCAAAGATCTCCCTCACATTTCCCCCTATTTGATTTTCACCACACTCCTCAAAGGATAGGAAGTCAGAGTGTCTATTTTACAGGTGAGTGTCAAGGGTCAAATAATTTGTTTATGACAAATCCATACACGCAGAATTCGACTGAGGCTCTTATCACGACATAAGATGAATAAAATAGGGAATGGGTAAACAAAGATAATCGGACATGCTTCTAGTGGAGTTTTATTTTCTTGATTTACTTTTTTGATCTTTCTCTTAGTACAACCAGAAAATACACAATACTATGCTGAAGGATTTAGATACGTACTCCTCAGTACAACTGGCCATGCTTCCTCCAGTCTCAATCTCCATCCTCTCCCTCAACCTAAAGTGGAATGAGGCACTAGACACGTTTTCCTTTATGAGTGCATGGTTATTAAAATTCTAATCTTAAATCATTGCAGTAATTTAACACAGACTTATATAAAGGCAAGTCAAGGGAAATAAATCCATTTAGTCCACAAATATTTATTGAGCAAGTACTATGCTGTCGACACTGCTGTAGACATTGAGTATATAGCAATCAAAAAAAAATGTCTCATGTTGCTTAAAGTCTTGTAAAATTCTCGCCTAAGTAGAAAATAATAGTTTTGCTATGGTGGACAGGAACTCCATTGTAATGGAGCAAAGGAAATTGTAATTAGTACAGCTAAAAAAAAAAAATGAATAGATAAATAAACAAATAAATAAAAATAAGAAAAATAAAAAATTCAGGGATGTACAGATTAATTATCCTACTTAGGCTGAATCAAACTTCACCTTTTGTATGTGTACAAAGGTATGATGAATTATAAAGCCCATTTGTACTTTTAAAACTTCTCAAAACAGAGGTGCCTGAGTGGCCCAGTGGTTAAGCAGCAGACTCTCTTGGTTTCAGCTCAGGTCATGACTTCAGGGTCCAGGGTGGAACCGGATTCTCTCTCTCCCTTTGCCCCTCCTCACTCCTCGCACTCACTCTCTAAAATCTATCCTAAAACAAAACAAAACAAAAACTTCTCAAAACAAAATGAATGCATATTATATAATTCCATGTATATGAAATTCTAGAACAGGCAAAAATAATTTATAGTAACAAAAAGCAGATCAGTGTTTGCTTGAGGCTGAATTAAGGGCGGGAGGAGGGAGGAAAATGATTAGACTTCTCAGAGGCATGAGGAAAGGTTTTGAGGTGATGGAAATGTTACATACCTCAATTACGGTAGTGGTTATACAAATGTATATATTTATTAAAACTCTTCAAATAGAAAACATAAAATGGATGCATTTTATTGTGCATAAGTCATACCTCGATGAAGTTGAATTTTAAAGTAAAAAAACCTCCAGGGGCGCCTGGGTGGCTCAGTGGGTTAAAGCCTCTGCCTTCGGCTCAGGTCATGATCCCAGGGTCCTGGGACGGAGCCCTGCATCGGGCTCTCTGCTCAGCAGGGAGCCTGCTTCCTTCTCTCTCTCTGCCTGCCTCTCTGCATACTTGTGATCTCTGTCAAATAAATAAATAAAATCTTAAAAAAAAAAAAAAAGAACTAGAGACTTCTTAAAAAAAACCACAAGAAACAAAAAACAAAAAACCTCTCCAAAGAATGGTTTACATTCACTAGTTCGTTTCTTCCTTAGTAGTACCAGTTAGGGAAACTACACTAAGCTGTAGTAGCTCCTACCTCTAGGTTTCAAACAAGATTTTTTTTTTAATGGGAGTATAAACCCCCTTATACCAAAAAATAACTCCAAGTTTATTGTTTTATCTATTAAATTTAAATTTTAAGAATTTACATCTCATCAGAGAAATCTAAAAGGACTTTCAAAACCAATTTATTAATTTTACTCACCTGGTCGATTGTATCAGGCAGTCCTTGTCTATATACTTCACAAATTTGAGCCATCTCTTAAGTACAGAGCATATATAAAACAAGAAAATTTTAACCATGAGTAAGAATTGCTGAATTTTTAATGACTGAGCCACCCAGGTGCCCCGAATTGCTGAATTTTTAGATTATGTCACAATATTTGTAGTAACAAACTGGGGCAGATCCCCAGTGTTGTTCATTAAGCTTATTACATACATTCTTCCTAAATAATAGCTTCCATCACTGTCCTGCTACTCCCAGACTGCTGAATGCTACGGAGGTGGGGGTGGCGGCGGGGAATCACACCACCATGAATATTAATGCAGCACAATTGTGTAACTTCCAACCCACCTGAAATATATTTTTCTACATATTCCATCTCAGTTCTCTCTCCCACTCTCTTCACATTAGTTATTTTCAGACTTTAACCACTTCCCTCAAGCCACTACCCATTTCTGCCCTTTCAGCAAATCACGGTGTCTCCACCCTAGGAGAAAATGGAAGCTATCAGACTGAAATTCCCTCAACTTGCTCCTTGTGGCAGAGACTGCCATCTGGCCACCAAATACTCATTTTCTTAGTAACAGAACTAAGCTTGATGAAATTGGGCCATCTGGAATAAGGACTACATTTCCAGACTCTCATGCATCTAGGTGTGGCCATGGATCTAAATTCTGGCCAGTGGAAGTGTTACGTAGAACTTTCAGGAAGATACTTTACGGGAGAGGTCCTGAAACTCTCTCTTACCCCCTTCTCACCGTCCCCTCTTTCTACCAGGTGAGAACAGGGAAAAGATGGGTGGAGTATAAGCAGCCAACAACTGATATGTCACCCTTAGGATATAAGCCGTATGATGAAAGTAGCAGAATTGAACAGACGAGGTGTTGGCTATGAGCAGCTGCCATTCATACCTGCTGTGGACTGCCAACTCCAGATATTGTATGTCTAAGCAGTGATTGTTTTGGGTTTTATATGCAGCTAAATCTAATCACAATACTTTTACCCTCCAACTTACATATCTCTACTTCACACTTGCCTTTTTTTTTTTTTAAAAGATTTTATTTATGACAGAGAGAGACAGGAAGATAGGGAACACAGCACAGGAAGCTGGAGAGGGAGCAGCAGGCTCCTCGCTGAGCAGGGAGCCCAGTATGGGGCTCGATCCCGGGACACTGGGATCATGACCCAAGCCAAAGGCTGATGCCCAATGACTGAGCCACCCGGGTGGCCCACCCCTTTGGTTTTTGCCTTCCACATCAACGAAAGCATAGCTTCCTTTGTCTACACCCAAGTCCTCCACTTGAACCTAAAGATTTTTGCTTTTATTTCCACTTTATGTATTCATATGGTTCAAAATTCAAATGATACAAAAGGTTATATAGTGAGAAGTCTTTCTTGCCACCCTAGAAATCCAGTTCCCATCATCAGAGATAATCAATGACATCATTCATTAATTACCTTCCAGAGGTATTATACATGCAATTAAATAATCCAATTTATTGGCTCTTTCATGGGTTTTCTCATATTCTGCCAGTTTGTCTTCAAAGGACATTCCTTTTTGGTTCTTACAGCTTCTATTTTCTTACTGGGACTTCCTATTTAACATTTGCTATGAGAATATTTTTCTTTACATCATTGTGTTTATTTTTTTTAAGATTTTACTTATTTATTTTGGGGAAGATGCAGAGGGAGAGTCAGAGGCTAAGCAGACTCCCAGCTGAGCTGAGAGCCAATGTGGGGCTCGATCCCAGGATCCTGAGATCATGATCTGAGCTGAAGGCAGACACTTAACGGGAGCCACCCATGCGCCCCATCACTATGCAGTTTAAGAGCCATTGTACTATCTTTGGCAATTCCTTATGTTGGAATAGGCTCTTGCAGTTGGTCTCCACTTTTTTTCCCCCCACTGTTATATTCTTTTGAGACTAGGTCATATTTTTGTATTTCTGTGTGACAGGTAATTTTGAAGTGTATCCTTGATATTGGATATGTTATGTTATACTCTGGTTTAAATCTGTGATGTATCTCTGGAGGTGTTTGTTTTGTGGTTAAACAGACAATTAACTTGATTTGATTTGCTTTCTGTTGGGCAGCACCTCAAATGCCAGTTTAATTCTTTTGTTCTTAGGATGCTTGGATTCTTCCCCACAGATATGTGGCAAATGATTCAGCTAGAGATTTGGGGTTTTCTCAGGCAAGATACCATGAAAATTAGATACTCATCCAGTGCTATTCCTCTCTTTCAAGTGTTGACTTCCATCCAGATCTGCCTGTTCTTGGTTCTACTCAGTTATCTTTAGAAGTGGCTGTTTTTGTATTTTCCCCAGAATTTACAATAGTTCTACAAGGGTTAAGTCAGTTGTTTAGGAGCTTACTTGGTCATAGTAGAAACAGAATCCAGTTATCTTTCAAGTAGGTCATGTGGATGCTAGTTTAGCTAATGAACTTGAAGGACCAGAATTAAATCAAATAGAAAGTTATTGCAGTGGGCACTTGGGTGGCTCAGTTGGTTGAGTGACTGCCTTCAGCTCAGGTCCTGATCCTGGAGTCCTGGAATGAGTTCCGCATTGGACTCCCTGCTCAGCAGGAAGTCTGCTTCTCCCGCTGACCTCTCTCCTCTCATGCTCGCTCTCTTTTTCTCTCAAACAAATAAATAAAACTTAAAAAGAAAGTTACTGCAGTAATTCAGGCAAGAGCTGATGAGGGCCTCAACCAGAGTAGTAACAGTGGGGCTGAAGATGATGAACTGAAGAAAAATGTACAAGGTAAAGTAACTGAGTTTCATGATTGGTTGCCTGGGAGATGATCAAAGTACAAAATGACCTCCTCAAATTGTTTTGCAAATCAAATTAAACAGTAATATAAATTCTATACTAATTAGGGTACAAGTTCAACAACAGTAAGAAATGGGGATTTGTACACACACACAGTTTTGCTTGTTTTCCTTTTCTCTAACATTCTACAATTTATTAGTCCAGCCTGGACAGACAGCCGCACACCACACAATCTTTCAGGTAACCAGGTTCCTTTTTTTTTTTTTTAAAGATTTTATTTATCTATGAGAGAGAGAACACGAGCGGGGTGTGTTGGCGGGGGTGGTGGATGGAGAAGGACAAGCAAACTCCCTGCTGTAGCCAGAGGCAGACCTCAATCACCAGACCCTGAGATCGTGACCTGAGCTGTAGTCAGAAGTTAAACTGATTAAGCCACCCAGGCGCCTCAGGTAACTACGTTCTACTCCTTTTGTTGACCCACCACCCCTAAGGTGTTTTCCCTAGTTTTCATGGTCAAAGAAAGTCACCACTCTGTCCATGTTCCATCCTGTGGGGAAGAAGGAAAGAGCAAGTGGAGGGCAAGCGACATCAACTTCAAGTGTATATCACATATGCTCATATCCCAAGGGCCAAAACTTAGTCATGTGGCCACACCTAATTACAAGAGAATATGAGAAACATGGGCTCTAGCAGCGCAGTCAAAATGTGGACAGGGATGGGGGCTCTATTCAGAAAAGAATGAGAGAATGGACGCTGGGAACAAGAGCAGCCTATGTTATTGGTCAACCACTCTGGGCACTAAGGACTCATGAGAACCCCTTTCTCACCACAGAACAAATTTAAACCTTCTTCAGGCGGAAACAACTCAAAGTTCCACCCAGATTCTGAATCCAGCAGTATGTTTAGAATCTCTGGATCTTAAGTAGGGAGAAGGAAAGACAAGATATTAGGGATGACAATAACTGCCTTATGTATCAGACATAAATTTGACATCTTTCCTCTACCCTTCACACACATAAGCAGATGCATTTTTTGTGTGTTGTGTGTGTTTGGCATAACAAAGTAGAGTCACAAGCATGCCAGATGTGGGCCTACAGTGTAGTATAATGAATCACGGGAATAATGCAACTTGCATCAGCTATACAACAGCCTCAAGAAGAACAAATATAATTTTATAGGAAGTGCAAACAAGAGGATAAAGGAGATTAAGAATGATGGTAATGCTTGAAAAAGGAAAAAAAATAAGACAAAACTAAAAATGTGTTCATCCGTGTAAAGTTGATTTAAGATGTAGCATCAGTATATGATAAAGGGTTGTAAATAAAGGAAAACAGATTAGCCAACAACCACCTATTTTAAAATTTTAAAGCAGACTCAAATGATATGAAATGAGTCTGATAATTAGAAAGATTTAAATCTCTGCTAATCTAAAGGAAGCCTTTAACATGAAATAGTTACTGTACTTACGTTGGGTAAAATGAAAACATTTTACTGGGTTACACTAACTCTACTCAGTTTGCATTAATCCTGTTATCATTAGTTATATATATTCTCATTCTAAAACACTGAATTTTTAATCATAAATTTTCTAAGAATAAACATTAAAATACACTTTTAAAAATGAAAATCAACATACATTAAGTGCTTTGATAGCTTTCCACACACAACTGAAAGATCTGAATTTTTTTTTTATTATTATCCCAGCAAATATGACACTAGAGAAAATGGTTGGGAAAATACAAATAAAGTCATTAAAAACACAGGCTGATTATTCATATCTACTACATTCAGAAGTATGCAAAACAATTTAGATATATTGCAAAGCCGTAATTCCTTTTCCTAACAAAGCATTATTTTATAAAACTGTAGTGTTGTATTGATTCAACTTTAATACAAAATACTTATATACACAATACAATATAAAAGTAAACTGTGGGATAATGCCTTCCACAAAGGGATATATTAAGGCGCTTTACAAATATACCAATATGTTGACCCAAATTACTTTTCGCTTTAGATTAAAACAAACAGGCTAAATAAATGTTTCACTTTAAATACCAAAGGGATTTTTGTTTATTTTTGCTTATTAAAGAAAAATTTCTAAAGTACCTTAGGTAACAGCAGCAGCAATATCTAAAACTCTTCCCACTGTATTCTCTAATTTCTAACATATTATTAAGTCAGAATAAAACATTTCCACTCACAGTTTTGCACTTTGCAACAGCAGAAGGTAATAACTTTTTTAAAAAAGTCAATCTCAAAGTGACTTCTTAGTCATACATTCTATAGTTCCTATTACAAATAAAGTAGAAAAGATACAGCAACAGGGCCTGCCTTGGAATGTCACCAGACAATACATAATAGTATCTACAATTACATAATTATAGAACACATTTCATAAATACTATTGATATACATAAAAAGGGGATAAGTATAAGAAAGACAGCAAGTTTTTTATTAAGTGGGAAAATAATCTGAAAAAGAAAACACGTATAGCCAACGTTTTCATTCTATTTCAATTGAAAGCATATAGATTTTTTCATGTTGTTCTCATCTTTCTGGCCAGGAAACACCAGATTCTGTGCTAGAAGAACTGGATATGGTTTGGGAATAAGAGAGCTAATAAGTATATCCAAACTGTTAAAAGTGCAGACAGCAAAGGCTTGTACACTGCTTTACATGAACAGAAAAAGCTTACGTTGTCAAAGAAAATTTTAAAAGAACACAGAATTTGTAGTGTCAACACATATTTTGTGGGGAGGGAGGGAGGGAGAGGAGACAGCACCTTAGTATTCCTACAACATAAAACTAACAAAGTTGGTTTTGTACGGCACTGCATCACAATCCAGAAGTAAAAACAACCAAATGGAAATTTCAATAAATCTGAGAAAACCCAAAGAGCCAGAGGGATATCTTAAAATTTGAGTACTGAGCTAAAAATTCTTGAACTACTTTGTCTGGCATAGGATTTTATAGCACTAATCAAATGTTCCATGAAGTGGAGACTGTCAAATCATTCTGGTGCCCTTTCTTTCAACTCTCTGATTAGAAGTCCTTCAGAAATATTCCTGTATCAAGCCTTAACAAGCCAAACGTCTATTTCAGTGCTCTCAAGAGTATGTTTAAAATGTCTTAGTGCTGTACCAGCAAGAGAGGCATTCCTAAGGGTATCTTATCACACGGTACAGACTTTTTTCCATCACAAATTATCAGTGTTTACACAAGATGTGTGAATCTGAGTACTAATCAGTAAATTTAGAGCAAAGTTCTTAGTTTAATATATCAGTGTTCTTCTAGGACAGAGGTCCATAACCAAGTTTATGAAGTTTTCAACATGTCCAGAATTCCTAAGACTGCATGTAGCATTCTATATGTGTGTGTTGATGTGTGTTTTTCTGGGAAGAGTCCCCACCTTTCACCAGATTCTCAAAAAACCAATGAACCCCAAAGACCCATGGTTTACAAGCTGAGCTCTGAGAGGAACACCCAGAGAAACATTTGAAGTTTGAGCTAGTAAGTCTTCATTGCCAGCCCCAATTCAAATAGAACAGGTTTGCCTTTAATTTTACTTACATATGTGAGACTTCCACTAGCTTTTTTCCATTAGTTTGAAAATCACTAAAATTATGCCTCTTCTTATCCAGAAATATAAAATTTTGATAAAACAATTCCCTATCAGTGGAACTTAAAGAAAAAGAAGTAAAATACAAATTTTACTTACGGCAGAATAGAGCCCTTTTCCCCTTCCTAAAAGAGAAGCTAAATGTATTTTGGTTTGAAACCATAAGAGTTCTTAACACCTAAGCATTATATATAATAGGCATGCTGAAAAACATATTATTTAACCTTAAATTAAGTTAGGAGGATTTGAATTTTCTATTAAGACTACTATGTAATTTTTTCTAATTACTAAAGGCCACTCAATTAGGATTTAAATAATAATCTTTTCACCAGTTAATCTGCCCATAGGTAAAATATGGTCAAACAGCCAGATTTCCTTTGCCTTAACAGTCCATATATACAGCACTGTTTGAAAGAGGAAACATATAACATTACTGATGACATAACCAAAACTGTCACTATACAGAAAAAGTACTTTTCTAGTGAGTACCCACAAATAATTTTTCTAATTAAAGTTTCATATGAAACTGAAATTAATCTCTCTGCTTAGGATGGTGGAAACTTTAAAAAAAACTGAAGGAAAAATATGAAGGATGCTAGCATTCAGTACTGTAAATTTTGACTTATGGCAACTTTATTCCCTTTTAAAAACTAGAAGCAGCATTAAAAATACCAGTATATAAAGAAAAATGGTAGTGCTCTGCTTCTTTTAAAGCCAGTAATTCTTGAGAAATAAATGCTAGAAGAGTAAATATTCCACAGAGGGGGAAAACAAACAAACCAGATAATCTGCATTATTTTTTCTTCTGATGAACATACTTATTTCAACCCTGTATTTCTCAGTTCTAAGATGTAAATTATCAGGTTATCATTAGCCCGGGAACACTCTTCACCATAATGGCTTAATTTCTACAGCTTATTTATACCAAAAACAAGGTTATGGGGGTTAAAAGAAGAACAAAACTCTGTGAATGTGGGATACATTTCATATTTGGTTAAAGCAAGATAAAACTAAAACTGTCTTTCAAAAAAATTTCAAAAACTCTGTTTTTTTTTTTTTTTTAATTATTTAGTGTATGTACATATAGATACCAGGCTTCTCCTTTTTAAACAAAGCACTATTTTTTTTATTTTAAGTACTTTAAGTACCAAGAACTGACTATAATATTCAGTTCATAATTTACTTTATTATGATTTTTTTCTAAATTACTGATTAAAAAGACTGGAATAAATTAACATTTAAAAAAATTTTTCCATAATTTAGGAACATAAGATATTGTACACAGAGCACTCATACACAGCTCTGTCACATTTGCATAATTTTACTCTCAGAGCCTCAAAAAACTCTGCGTTTAAGGTCTTTTTGCAAATCCTCATTACAACAATTTCCTAGTGTGTTAAACATACACTAGATCGCGATTTTTGATTTCTGAGCCTGTGTGCTGATCATCTTCATCTGACTGTTGCTCTGAGCCTTGTGAATTAATATATTCATATTCAATAGGCTTTGGATAATTATACGGGTAGCCATTGTCATCAAAAAACCTCCGAAAGGTAAATTCATAGAAAGCATGTTCAGGGTGCTTTCCATTTTTATACCATCCGTTGAGAGTGTCATTTACATTTTCTTCCTCATTATCATCACTCCATAACTTATCAGGATCAACAGGATCAAAATTTGATGTATCTGTTGGGTGTGTGATTTTAGGAATGTATGAAGCAGACTGCTGTCTCAGGTCACTGGAGAAATCAATTGTTTTAAAAAATGGATGTGCTTTTATTTCATCAGCCCCATTCTTGCCTAAGCGATCTTCTGGTCCTCGGCAAAGTTTAATAATAAGATCAGATGCTTCAGGACTCAGTTTAGCTTGAGGTGGGATGTGAAGAGATGTTTGCCAGTTGATAACCTTTAAAGAGGATTTTTAGAAATTAGGAGGGAAGAGATAAATAAGAAAAACAAAAATTTCCTCCAAGTTTTATACCAAAAAGTTTTACCAGACTATCTGCATCTTTAAAAATAAATCGTATTGTATTTCACCTTCCTTACCTTTAATCATGAATGAATCAGTGGTGGGAAATAACCTTTCTTCCCATTCTCTCCTCTCGATGCAACTTATACTCACATTACAAGACTCATCACTGTAAGTTTAATTCCCCTGTTAAGCTCTTCCACTTACGGCAAAAATGATTATTTCTACTCTGCCTCCCATTCTACGTTACTGGTATCATAGTATCTCTACTACTTTGTGATACGTATTTATGTCTGTGTCCTTCTACCAGAGATAAAATTCCATAAGGCTATAGACCATGTTTTGTCTTTGTATTTCTCAGTGCTTGGCAAGTTGCCTGGCACATAATTTAAGGATGTTCAATAAGTATTTCTTCTGGGGATGCCTGGGTGGCTCAGATGGTTGCCTTCAGCTCAGGTCATGATCCTGGAATCCTGGGATTGAGCTCCACATCAGGCTCCCAGGCGGGGAGCCTGCTTCTCCCTCTCCCTCTGTCTATCCCCCTGCTTATGCTCTCTCTGCCTCTCTAAGTGAATAAATAAAATCTTGTTTAAAAAGATTTTATTTATTTATTTGAGAGAGACAGAGAGAGAGGATGAGAGAGAGAGAGAGAGCATAAGAGGAGAGAGGTCAGCGGGAGAGGCAGACTCCCTGCTAAGCAGGGAGCCTGATGTGGGACTTGATCCCAGGACTCCAGGATCATGACCTGAGCCAAAGTCAGTTGCTTAACCAACTGAGCCACCCAGGTGCCCCGAATAAATAAAATCTTAAAAAAAAAATGTCCTGGTTTTGAATAAAACAGAATGAGGGAGAATGGGAGGGAGGAAGGAAAGAAAGAAAAGAAAGAGTAAGAGAAAGAAGGTAGTAGGTAATGAAGAAATATTTGTTACTACTGAGTTTTGAAAATTCTTTTTATAGTCTAGAGACAAGCCCTTTGTGGGAAATGTGATCTGCAAATATGTTCTCCCAAGCTGTAGCTTATCCTCATTGTCTTGATTGTGTTTTGTTTAGTTTTAAAGACTTTATTTATTTATTTATTTGAGAAAGGGCATGCATGACCATGCACATGCATGCCTGGCAGGGGAGGTGGGCGGGAAGAGGAGAGGAAAGAGCAGAGGGAGAGGAAAGGGGAAAGAATTTCCATCAGATTCTGTGCTGAGATTGGAGCCCGATACCAAGCTTGATCCTGAGGATCATGACCTGAGCTGAAACCAAGAGTCAGACGCTCAACTGACTGGGCCACCTAGGCACCCTTGACTGTGTGTTCTGTATACTGAAAGTTTTATTGAAGTGTTGATGAATTCCAATTTCTCAACTTTTTCTTGTATGGATCATGAATTTGGTGTCATTTCTTTTCTTTCTTTCTTTCTTTCTTTTTTTTTTTTTGACAGACAGAGATCACAAGCAGGAAGAGAGACAGGTAGAGAGAGAGGAGGAAGCAGGCTCCCCGCTGAGCAGAGAGCCCGATGCCAGGCTTGATCCCAGGACCCTGGGATCATGACCTGAGCCGAAGGCAGAGGCTTTAACCCACTGAGCTACCCAGGTGCCCCTTGGTGTCATTTCTAAGTATTCTTCACCTAACCCTAGGCCATAAAGATTTTCACCTATGTTTTCTTCTAAAGTATTATAGCTTTACATTTTATCTCTAGATCAATGATCCATTTTGAGTTAATCTTTGTGTAAGGATGAAGTTTACATTGAGTTTCAGTACTCTGTATATGGCTGACCAATTTTTCCTATATCATTTATTGAAATACTATTCCTTCTCCACCTGCACCTTTGTCAAAGATCAAATGGTCATATTTGGGCGATTCTATTTCTCCATTCTCTATCCTATTCCATGGATCTATATTTGTGTCCTTCTGCCAATATTACCCTGTCTGGATTACTGTAACCTCACAGTAAGTCTTTTTTTTTTTTTTAAAGATTTTATTTATTTATTCGACAGAGATCACAAGTAGGCAGAGAGGCAGGCAGAGAGAGAGGGGGAAGCAGGCTCCCCACTGAGCAGAGAGCCCGATTCGGGGCTTGATCCCAGGACCCTGAGACCATGACCTGAGCTGAAGGCAGAGGCTTTAACCCACTGAGCCACCCAGGCACCCCTGTAACCTCACAGTAAGTCTTAAAATCAAGTAGTTGATTCCTCTTTCTTCTTATTTTCTATTTAAATAAATATTAAATGATAATATTACATAAATATTAATATTACATAATAAGTATTTATTTTTAGGTAGGCTCCATGTCCAGTGTGGAACACAATTTGGGGCTTGAACTCACAACCTTGAGATCAAGACCTGAGCTGAGATCAAGAGTCAGATGCTTAACTGAGTCACCCAGGCAGCCCCTTTGTTGTTCTTCTAAAAATCAGTTTTCATTATTCTAATTCCTTTGTCCACCATATACATTTTAGAATTGGCTCATCTATATCTACAAAAATTAGAAGAGAATTAAATCTATAGATGATTTATTTTGGAGATAAGTGATAGCTTTACTATGTTGAGTCCTTCAATCTATCAACATGGCACATGTCTGTATTTATGAAGATCTTTCTTGATTTTCTTTCATCAGAGTTTGTAGCTTTCAGCATACAAATCTTACTCATGTTTTATTAAATTTATACCTACATATTTCAATTTGGGGAAGTTTCTATAAATGTTACAGCTTTTAAATTTCAGTTTCTAGTCATGTATTGCTTGAATATAGAAATATAATAGATTTGTATGTATTATACCCTTATATCCTACAACCTTGCTAAATTCACTTAGTAGTTCTATGGGTTTTTTTCATAAATTCCCTAGGATTTTCTTTTTCTTTCTTTTTTTGTTTTTTAAAGATTTTATTTATTTATTTTGACAAAGAGAGCACAAGCCCCAAGGATATCTGTTCTTACCAGTCTTATTAAGCATAGTTCTAGAAGTCTTAGCCAGTGTAATATAGCAACAAAAGAATTAAAAGGCGTACAGATTATACAGAAAGAAAAACTTCCCCTATTCAGAGATGACAACATAATTTTCTACGTAGAAAATCCCAGGGAGGGGTGCCTGGGTGGCTCAGTGGGTTAAAGCCTCTGCCTTCAGCTCAGGTAATGATCCCAGGGTCCTGGGATCAAGCCCCGCATCAGGCTCTCTGCTCAGAAGGGAGTCTGCTTCCCCCCCGCTCTCTCTGCCTATCTCTCTGCCTACTTGTGATCTCTGACTTGTGATCTCTGTGTTTGAAATAAATAAATAGAATCTTAAAAAAAAAAAAAAAAGTCCAAGGGAGGAGGCACCTGGGTGGCTCAGTTGGCTAAGCATCTGCCTTCAGCTCAGGACATGATCCAAGGGTCTTGGGACTGAGCCTGTATCAAACTCCCTGCTCTGCAGCGAGCCTGCTTCTCCCTCTCCCTGCTGCTCCCCCTGCTTGTGCTTGCTCTCACTCTAATAAGTGGGTAAAATCTTAAACAAAAACAAAAAAACCACAGATATCCTTTCCTTGCTCTTTTATTTTTTTAAAGTTTTTATTTATTTATTTTAGAGAGAGAGAGAGGAGTGCGGGGGGAGGGGGAGACAGAATCTGAAGCAGACACCATGCTGAGCATGGAGTCCAATGCGAGGCTTGATCCCAGGACCTGAGATCATGACCTGAGCTGAAACCAAAAATCAGATGCTTAACTGACGGTGCCACCCAAGTGCCCCATCCTTGTTCTTGATTTTAAGGAGAAAGCATTCAATTTTTACAGACACACACACACACACACACACACACACACACACACACACACACATTTTTACATATGTATATATATGCATATATATGTGTAAATATATGCATATATATGCATTATATATATATTAAAAAGAAGGTAAAATGAAGACACTTTCAGACAAAGTAATCTGAACTAAACCTGAAGGAATGCATTACCGAGAGACCTATACTAAAAGAAATCTAGGAGTGTCTGGTGGCTCAGTTGGTTAGGCAACCAACTCTTGATTTTGGCTCAGGTCATGATCTCAGGGTCTTGGGACTGAGCCCCGTGCTGGGCTCCAGGCTCAGCACCGGAGTCTGCTTGGGATTCTCTTTGCCCAACCCCCCCGCCCCTTGCCCCCAGTTTGTACTCTCTCTCTAAAATAAATAGGGGCACCTGGGTGGCTCAACTGATTAGGCATCTGTCTTTGGCTCAGGTCATGATCCCAGGGTCCTGGGACTGAGCCACACATCAGGCTTCCCTGCTCAACAGGGAGTCTGCTTCTCCCTGTCCCTCTTCCCAACCGCCACTCATGCTCTCTAATTAATAAAATCCTAAAAAACAAAACAAAACAAAAAAAACTTTAAATAAAAGAAAAAATCTAAAGCAAGTTATTTTTATTTTATCTCATCTTATTTTATTTATTTTTATGTAGACTTCACACCCAGCATGAGCCCAATGTGGGCTCAAACCACAACCCTGAGATCGAGACCTGAGCTGATACCAAGAGCTGGACACTTAACCAACAGATACTCAGTGCCCGCAGAAGTTTTAAATATAGTAAATTAAATGCAATGAAAGAAGTAGTTACAACTTAGGGGGAAGCATCATAGAAGACATAACTTCAAGATACTCAAAGAATGGTTAAGAATGAGTTCGTTTAGGAGTTAACTAGGTTTAAAGAAGCGGGGAATGTTGTGGAAGATGGGGAAGAAAGGAAGAGGACATTCCAGACAGAGGGAATGGTATGGACAAAGGAAAAGAGGGGAAATCTGGATTTTAATCCATGGACATGGGAACCACTGAAGGGTTTATAATGGGATTGTTTATAATCCAAATTGAGGACAACTTCTCATTTAAGTGCCAGAGGTAATTTCAAGTGAAGATACATACTTTGTTTGTAGTTTGGGGGTAAATGTCCATGAAAGGAAACAAAGCCAGGAGCCAGAAGGTGACAAAAAATAATTTAGAATAAATCTGCAAACAGTACTAAAGACTTCCATGAGAAGCAGTGAGGGGGAATATAACAATATGAAAACAGTGGGATGATGCAGAGTGGAGTTCACCTGTGGAATTTTTTCGTGGCTTCCTATAACCTTACACGTTCATTTTTTTTAAATGACTCTACCCCAATGGGGGCTTGAACTCACAAACTCATGACCCCAAGATCAAGAGTCACATGCTCTATCAACCCAGCCAGCCAGCAGCCCCCTTACAAGCTCATTCTTTTTTTTTTTTTTTTAAAGATTTTATTTATTTATTTGACAGAGAGATCACAAGCAGGCAGAGAGGCAGGCAGAGAGAGAGGAGGAAGCAGGCTCCCTGCTGAGCAGAGAGCCCGATGTGGGGCTCGATCCCAGGACTCTGAGATCATGACCCGAGCCGAAGGCAGCGGCTTAACCCACTGAGCCACCCAGGCGCCCCTCAAGCTCATTCTTAAATTCCAGATGAAGATGCTCTAAGTAGAGGACTGCTAAAGGTTTGGGATATAGGGACTTTGTGACAATTCTTTGGTACAGATTCTATATCTTACCTTCATTTGTGTTTCTAATGGTGTTTGTGCCAAGAAAGGAGGCTGTCCCACCAACATTTCAAAAAGAATTACACCAACACTCCACCAGTCACATAACTGTGTATAGCCTAATATAAGATACCAAAGTTATAGTCATTCATAAACCTTTTAAAAAATGCTCAGAATACAATCAAAATTAATAATAAATCACCAACTTATGCTGTAGAAATTAATATTTATATTTATTTTATATGTTAAATATATATTTATGTTATATTTATTTATTATATTTTATTAATATAAAAATAAATTAATATTTTTATTATAAACCTGAAAAATAAGCCACATGCTAATTAATTTAAGTTTCAGCTGGCTATTGAGATATTATGAAACTAATGTTTTACCTGTTCGTAACAATACTTCAGGTGCAATGTAATTGGGAGTCCCAACCAATGAATGTGCAAGACATCGCTGGTGTTGACGTGCCGCTCGCCGCTCTAGTGGCTTCAATCTATCTCCACATCGACAGTTAGAGGGGTCACCCCATTCATTACTGAAATCCATACTATCCTGCCGTGAATGGTCACCTGTGTAGTAAAGAGGTTAGCAAAACAAGAACAATAGTGTACCAAAAGCTTGTTTAATCTTTTAACATCGTGGCTTAGAGTTAACAACACTCTTTTCTTGCAACAAACTAAGACACAATGTATGCCATATCACTGATGATATTTATTACTGACTAGAGCCTGTGCTCTGAAATAGCAACAGGACAGGTTTTAAGCTAAGAAAAATTAGCATAAGATTCAGTAATTTACTCAATGTTAAATGATGATAATGAAAATCATGAGTAGGCAGGATCAGGAATCTGTTATTCAGATTGCTCCCCATTACTAACCTGAACAAAGTCTCAAACAAATTAGATCAGTGTTTCATTCACTTAACAAATGATAATAAATAAGAAAGACAGGGTTCTTCTCTCAGGTAGCTTCTTTGTATGGGACAAACACAAAAGATACATATATAAGAAACAGAGTGATGCATCCCATTCGGAGAATCAAGATGGGATGATACGACACATGTACCAGGGTGGCTCAGGAAGACTAACTGAGGTGACATTTGTAAAAAACAAAAAAGACTCAACCATTTGAAAACCAGGGCAAGGTATTCTACACAGAAACAGTAACAGAGAAAAGACCAGTGCGATTAGTAAAGGATAGAATGGTAGACAACGGAGTGGGAGCCAGTGTACCTGGGTTTTACGAGCAAAAGAAATTATTTGCCTTTTACTCCAAATACAGTGAGAAGATACTGGAGTTTGAAGGAAGAGAATGACAGGATCTGATTTATGTTTTAAAAAGAACACTAACAACTGTGTAGAGAATAGATTATAGGAAGGACAAGTATAAAGAGACCAATTCAGAGGCTATTGCAGTTAAGCTTGGACTATGATGGTAACAGTGGAGATAGAGAAAAGTGAATAGATCCAAGGTATTTTTAGAGGTGGAATAAGCAGGATTTATTGGATATAAAGGGTGTGGAAGAAAAAGAATCAAGGACAACTAAGTGGGTGGTGATAATACAATTTACTAAAATGGGTAAAACTGGAGAGGGAGAAATCAAGAGTTGTTTACTGGTAATGTTAAGTTTGAAAGGCCTATTAGAAACACACATGGGGTGCCTAAGTGGCTCAGCTGAGCATCTGATTCTTGGTTCAGGCTTAGGTCATGATCTCAGGGTCCTGGGATCAAGCCCCGCATTGAGCTCCCTGCTTAGCAGGGCGTCTGCTGGAGCTTCTTTCCCTGTGCCCCTCCCCACACTTGTGCACTCTTCTCTAAAATAAATAAATCAATCTTAAACACACACACACACACACACACACACACACACACACACACACGAAAGGGAGAGGCTATTTCTATTTATTTATTTAATTTTTTTTAAAAAAAGATTTTATTTATTTGACAGAGATCACAAGCAGGCAGAGAGAGGAGGAAGCAGGCTCCCTGCTGAGCAGAGAGCCCGATGCGGGGCTCAATCCCGGGACCCTGGGATCATGACCTGAGCCGAAGGCAGAGGCCTTAACCCACTGAGCCACCCAGGCGCCCCGGGAGAGGCTATTTCTAAAGAGAAAACCGGACGTCACTGACATGTGACGGCATTTAAAGCCGTGACTTGATGAAATCACCTAGAAAAATATATCGGAAATTAGCCTAACTGTAACAATCATCGGGAATGTTTGATTAAAATACAATTTCTTGGGGCGCCTGGCTGGCTCAGTTGGTAGACCATACAACTCAGGGTTGTGAGTTTAAGCCCCATGTGGGGTGTGGAGCCTACTTAAAAAAATAAAAAATAAAAAGCAAACTTTAAAAAAATATGTATAATTTCTCCTCTCCAGTGAATATTTTCAATCAGAAGACTGGAATAGAGCCTAAGAATCATATTTTTAAGAAAAACTCCAAGTAATTCAGGTGAATCTGGGGAGACAGGTTCAGGTGTCTCAGTTCTATCCATTTAATGTCAATTTACTGTGTTCACTTTAAGTATGGAGGGTAAGACTTACCTCAGAAGATTGCTGTGACCCTTAAGTTAGAATGTATGCAAACAACCTAGTCATGGTAAGATTCAAGAATCGTTAGATCGACTTACACTTCCATTAGTGCTTTGAAGGGATCTTGGTGAGGCAGTGTGGTGTAGAAGAAATAACATGGGCCCTGTAATCAGACAAACCTGGGTTCAAAGCCTAGCCCTTATTACTTCTTTTCTGTCTGACCTTGGGCAAGTTACTTCATCTAAATAAGCCTCAGTTTCTTTATCCTGCATCACAGTGATATTGTGTATACAAAGTGTTCAGATAAGTTTGTGACAGTTGTATAATGGAATCCTAAATAATAGTGAAAACAGAAGTTATATGCAGTAACACAGATCAACCTCAAACATATAAAGGAAGTGAACACAGAAGAATACATATAGAATGATTACATGTAAATAAAGGTGCAAGAGTAGACAAAATGAAATAACAGTGTTTGTTACAGACATATGTGGAAAAAGTATAAAGAAAAGGAAAAAACTGATTACAGAGTTCTGAAATACTGGTTACCCCTGTGGGGGAGAAAAGGGGAAGTGATCGTTTATGGGCTTCAAAGATACTGATAACCTGGTTTGTAAGCTGAATGGCAGGTATGGGGCTTCATTTCAAAATTATTTTTAAAATGTTATTTGTTTGGCATATTTCAAATTAACAAAATATAGAGATTAACTCAAAAATATTAATGGTATTTAGAAATAACTGACTAACATATTCTTTCATTTTATAAGTCTAGATGTCTAAAGGATTCACTCACATTTATCCAACAGTCAAGACCTGAAACCAGGACTTCTGGCTTTTACCCAGTGATAATACCATCTTATATCTTATTGCATTAATAAATCATATTGCATGTACAAATTTTATGATTTTACTCACCACTCTGATAGTACTTAGAATCATGTGTCCATCTGAAGCCAGTGCAGAGGCCGAAGTCAGTCAATTTAATATGACCATCACGATCAATCAAAATATTATCAGGTTTAATATCTCTATGAATAAAACCCATTTTATGAACACTTTCGACTGCACAGGTAAGCTCTGCTATGTAGAATCGTGCCAGATTTTCTGGAAAGATGCCCATTCTAATTAATAGGCTCATCATATCACCCCCAGGAATATAGTCCATTACAAAGTATAAATTGTCCTTATCTTGGAATGAATAATACAGACGAACTACCCATTCATTGTCAGCTTCAGCCAGGATATCCCGCTCAGCTTTAACATGAGCAACTTGATTTCGAAGCAGAACGTCTTTCTTTCGGAGAGTTTTTGTTGCATACAAAGCCTTAGTATCTACTTTTCTTGCTAGACAGACTTCACCAAATGCTCCTATTCCTAGTGTCTTTATCTTCACAAACATAGACTTGTCCATTTTAGCCCTCTTTAGGCGGATGTAATTAGACTCTTTTTGGCAAAGCATCTTTCTCATTTGATCCTGTGCATCTTGAGATAATCCAACCTAGGTAAATAAACTAAAGGTTAAATGAGGAATTACCTTCTACACCAAACAGTACAAAATAGTTTGGAAAAAATTCAGGCATATAAGGTTAAATGCATAATAATTTTTAATAAAGCATGTTAGGAATCTAGAATATACTTCAAGGAAAATTAATTATCAAAAGTGCAGCTTAAGGGACAGTTAACAGGATATACAAAGGTGAGTATATATGCAGATTCTGCTGTGGAGAGCAAGAAGATGACACCAACGATCAGCTTTCAACTGCTTTCTAATGCAGTCCCCAAAAAGTTCCCAATGTGCAATACCAAACATCTGTTAACATGCATCCTCATCTATCTCTCCATGCATATTCATCCCAAATTATGTGATTAGACTGCCTTCATTTTATGCTTCTCTTGTGAATGCCTAGGGTTAGTGTTCCTATTTTACCTTTCATGAAAAAAAAAAAAACTCTTCCCGTCCATATTTATTTGTTCTAAAAAATTGATGTATTAAGAACAAAAGAACGTCTTCTCTAACCTAACCACTCATTAACAGTCCATCTTTTTTTTCTTCTTTAAAAGATTTTATTTATTTATTTGACACAGAGAGAGAGACAGCGAGAGAGGGAATACAAGCAGCGAGGAGTGGGGGAGGGAGAAGCAGGCTTCCCTCTGGGCAGGGAGCCTGATGTGGGGCACGATCCCAGGACTCTGGGATCATGACCTGAGCTGAAGGCAGACGCTTAACAACTGAGCCACCCAGGTGTCCCAATAGTCCATCTTTCCTTTCATCTTTCTTTTATTTTTCTCAGGCATTAGAATGAGGGTAGGACTCACAGCCACCACTAATGCAAAATGCAAAGGCTTTCTCCTACCTTATTTAAACAGGACACCTTGTTTGATTAAAAGCTATCTTTTTAGGCACTTTGGAACATTTCAAAGAATAGTCAATGTGACTTATGAAGATACCAGATTAAACGCAGATTAAAAACAAAAGCCAACTTCTGAGTAGACATGGACTATCTGTATTTAGAAGGAAGTTTATTTTTGTCTAGTTCAATAAAGAACTAATTTAAGGGTTTAAAAAGAAAAGGGATTAAAGAAGTACAAGAGTCTATTCTAGAAATGCAAGCCTAATTAGAATATAGCAACCTCATGCTTCTGTTAGAATGCACATTTGCATGCAAAATTTTTTTTAAAAGGGTGGCATGCCAGACTTAAAACTGTTTCTCTTAAAATCTTACTTGCCTACACAGTAATGGAGGCTACAGAAGTCAGCAAAGCTTCCAACACCATAAAAGTTTAAATCAGCTATTAGTGAAAGTAAAGAGGAAAAAGGAAAAATAAACTAAGAAAATACATACAGACAGACTTTAGTAAGAAATCCTAAGAGCTAAAATATGGGTAGGTCATACAGATTATCATGGTATTTCTCATCTAAGAAAGCTCAATTTATAACAGGAATAACATAACTGTAAAATTAGATTAAGTAAAATTATCTTAAAAAAATAGCTCTCAAGTTACGTGAGTAAGTTTCCTCACAAATTTAAGCCTCCCAGACTCTGAGTGATAGATATATGACTGGGAGTCAACCTTTGAACTGTAAACATGTGATAAATATATTAACAATAATAGTACCACCATAATACCTAGTGAATATATATATATATATATATATATATATATATATATATATGAATCACAACACAGATTCATCTAAAATGAGTGAGCACTAATTCTGGTCTCCTTTTAGTAGTTTAAAAATTTCAGCACATTTTCCAGAACATTATAAAAATGAAATTAGAAGAGGAAACAATTGAAGGGACAGGTCTTTGACACTTTCTAATGGGACCAACCAGATGAATAAACCCGATGAATAAGGCCCAAAAACTACTATAAGTTGAAACAAATGTTTCATAAGTATAGCTAGCAAGAGATGGGAACCCAGATATTTCTAGCTTATTTTAAAATGTTGAAAGATAATGCGTAATACCTAGAAAATAACCCTTGCTCCTATTTCCACATAAAGGGATTATGTACATCTAAACAGCACACTATAAATTATATTTTTCTTAATTAGAACTTTATTCCAGGAAATTCCGAGTAAATCTTGAAATACTAAAATAAAATGGTATAATCAAAAATACTTTACTAACTTGTAAGCAATGATAATATATTAGCTATAGAAGGAAAGAAAAATATTGGACCAATATTTTAAAATAAACAACAAGCGAATACATGATCAAGCATAAAAATGGGCATTTTAAAAGGTTTTACCCGCATCATTTCATTCTCTAATTGTTTTTTACGATGTAGACGTTGCTGATGAGATTTGAGTACATTTTCTACATGTTGCTCCATAAAAAACTTAAATGCCTGAGGAGAGTAACTCTGAATACGAGATTCCCTTCGCTCTTCATCTTTCTTGTTTTTCCTAACAGTGATAGGTGAAGTCGTAATCTGCTTCTTTTCCTTATCCCCACTATCAACATTTTCATAGCTTTTTTCACTCTCATCTTCCTTGGGCATGCTCGCCTGATCCTCTTTGCTAGATTTACTGACTGATTCGTATGAAGGAACAGATGGGTTCTGGTGCAGCAGATGTTTTGGATAAGGTGGAGGAGGACCTTGATAGTTTGGAGCTTCAGCAACCGGAGGCATAACAGTCATATTTGAAGTGGTACTCTCAGAAAAAGGACTAGGTTGAACTGTTTGAATCGGTTGTGGTATCCAAGAAGGGTGTGTAGGTGCTAACGCAGTCTGCAGCTCTGGTTTCAATACGCGTATACTTTTCACAGGCTGTTGAATAGGAGCAGGTGTAATAGCAGTGACTGTTGTAGCTGAAGGCTGAGAATTAGCAGGATGACTTGCTCTACTTCCTAATGGATTATTAAAGGAATTTGACCTCACTGGTATGTTAGGTTGCCATGTGGGGATTTCATGCCCACTGCTTGGGGACGACTGGGCTGGAGCAGAAGACGACTGAGGCCAAGTTGTTTGCAGTCCAGGTGCATTCATGTTATAAAGTTCCATGTTATGACTATTTCTGTTTGGCACCATCATAGATTGGGGAAGATTTCCATTTGTATATGATGAAGGAGCAGCAGATGCCCCTGTTTGTAAAGCAGAAGAGCTTTGTCCATTAGCTGGGGTCAGAGGATACGGAGGTGGTGGCTGCCGATTCACAGTGCCAGGAGGGACATTTTGGTGTATCATAAAATCAGTCTGACCACTACCATTCTGAATTCCAGGTCTTCCTGTTGGGAAGTTAAATTTGTTGGAACTCTGCATGATGATTGGTTGTCTGCCAACAGGGACAGAACTAATGCCTCTCTGTCCCTGATTAGGAGGATTCATTGGGGTTGTGTTCAGAGGTGGGGGAGGATAGCCTTCCTGCCAGGCTCCAGGTGGAACAGGAGAGATTCTGGAGATTACATATTCCATGTTCCCAGAATAGCGCTTTGTTTGAGAGTTTGGTTCCCATGAGGGGGGAGGTGGAGTTGTACCTCTTGGAGGAGGAGTCTGGCCCCTAGGAGGTGGTGGAGGAGTGACACTCCTTACTTGAGGAGGTGGTGGGGGGTTCACTCTCTGTCCATTGCTAGGGTGAGCTTGAGCAAAAGCTGTTATACCAGAGCCTGACAAAGGTCTTCCTACATCTGTCTGCGAGTTGGGACTTTCAGAACGATAGGCCACGCTTTCGCCGAGTGGTGGGCCATGTCTCTGAGGAACTAAGGATTCTTTGGAACCTTTCCAGCTCTGTTTGCGGTTAACTGATTGCTGCACACTCCCTATGGTCATAAAACAGAGAGAAAAAAATGTTTTAACCTCTTATTTTTGAAAAATTTTAGCTTGGAATTCTGACATAGCTAAATGGTAAATCTTTTCTGAGAATTATAAAAGTCAAATTTCAGTTAAGCAGTTTTATGTTACCTTTCAAATTTTTACTTAACTAGATAATACATTCTCATAGCTCAGAATCCAAGAAGTACAAAAGTATATCCATCTCTGTCCCTTGGCCAACCAACTTTCTTCCCTGAAGGCAACCAATGCCATTAGTAAAATATTTGGGGGTATGCAAGTAAATAGACTACCTCCTATGTATACCACTGTGATTGGCTCTTATTAAAATATTGAAGATTCTGTCAGTCTGTAAAGTGTTTTCTTACTTTTAAAAAGTTTACCACAGTTTTTCACTATATGGAGGTACCCAAATTTAATTTAATTTTTTTTTAGGTAGGCTTCACACCCAGCATGGAACTCAACGTGGAGCCTGAACTCATGACCCTGAGATCAAGACCTGAGTTGAGATCAAAAGTCAGCTGCTTAACTGACTGAGCCACTCTGGAGCCTGGATGTACCCAAATTTAATCAGTTTCCCTACTGAAGAACAGTAAGGATGTTTGTAGTCTTTTGCTGTACAAAAAAAGAAAGAATGAACGAACGAACAAAAGAAAGAACGAATGAACGAAAGAACGAAAGAAAAGAAAAGAAAAAAGGCAGTGAAAAATTTTGTACATATACCATTTTTAAAAATATTTTTTTTGAATAGAGATTTTATTTATAAAGATTTTTATTTATTTATTTATTTGACAGACAGAGATCACAAGTAGGCAGAGAGGCAGGCAGAGAGAGAGAGAGAGGAAGCAGGCTCCCTGCAGAGCAGAGAGCCCGATGTGGGGCTTGATCCCAGGACCCTGGGATCATGACCTGAGCTGAAGGCAGAGGCTTTAACCCACTGAGCCACCCAGGCACCCCTAGAGATTTTTTTTTTTTTTAAAGATTTTATTTATTTATTTGTCAGAGAGAGAGAGAGAGAGAGAGAGCACA